>NW_026937038.1:0-75910 GCF_032062105.1 Saccostrea cuccullata
GTTCTGTATTTGATGAGACAAAAGAAGGCATTGGATTAGGATTACTTCATATTAATTAAAACATATTCGATATGTGTGTCAAATATTGATACAAAACTTAATCAAATAAATGAAGTATTCTGAATAAGTAAATCGTCTAAATCACTCCATCAATATAAAGAAAACGCATTTACATTAAACGGTGTAATTTATTTTGATCTCTAGTCTCTAATTGTTAAAGGGAGAAAACTATTCCAATTATTTTCATCATTTGTTTTGTCAATCTATGTAAAAATAATATAACAAATGTAGCCCTTTAATTCGGTCAATCCATAGATATATCGACTTCACAAAAATGCATATCGACCTCGCACTCCGTGCTCGGTCGATATGCATTTCTGTGAAGTCGATATATCTATGGATTGACCTCATCAAAGGGCTATATTTATATAGTATTAATCATGGATATAACTTAACATGTGTAAAACATGTGTATAGGAATACAAATATATTTCATATAAATCTAACATGTACACATGTATAATTCATCTAAATTTTTGAACAAATTTATTACACGTATATAATATGTGTTATACATATGTGGTGAAAAACTTGTGTTTAACATATATATTATCTAACGGGTGTATTACACATATAAATCATATATGTTTTACATATAAATGAAACACATATTTTACATGTGTATATTTACACACATGTATTACATGTGTAAAACATGTGTTAAACACATGTGAAACCAAACATATGCTTTGCAAATGTGGAAATTTTCCTCTGTAATGATCTAAATCATCCAAACATAAGTTGATTATTGCAAAAGAAAACCATTTCTGGATACCTTTGGTTCGACCAGAAGTGACGACTATGGACGAAATATTAAGTTTAATGCAGTGACAGATATTACCAGAAAACATTTCAATAAGGAATAAAATATGCATTTTTGACTAATCCCTGTTTGGGCAGAAAGTGACGTAATTGGACGTATTTTGATGATCTCAGTAGAACAAAATTGACGTTTTGAGCAACTTTGCTTCTTTGAAAAAAAAAGTAATATGAAAAACCTCTGGCCCCACTAGATCATGTTTTTTGGGGGGTGGGGGGTTCAGCCCTTTTTGAAAAATATAATTTAAAAAATCTTGGAATTCTTCATGGTTCTCTTCTTTTGTTCTATATATTAATATGTTAACAAAATTTTTCCGCGTAATATAGTAGAAAATGTTTTTTTTTAATTTTGAAATTCCCGATATGACACTTCCAATAAAAGACTTAGGTCTATCATGCCTCTAAGTTTCATGTTTCTATCTAGAACCAGAAAGTTCGCGGACAACACGGTCCTTCAAAAATCATAAAATCGACAAGATTTTGGGACCAGAAGTGACGTAATCAAAATGGAAAATCAAGAAATGTTACATAATTTCTGAAATATTTCATTAAAATTCATCAAGCCGTTTCTGAGGAATCGCGTGCACAAAATCGGTAAGAAAAAAAAGAATAATGATATATAAGAAAAAAAGTAAAAAAGAAACCAAAGAATTGCAAGAAGGCTTACCGCTGAAGAAGGAAAACCTTAACAAGAAACAGTAGATTCACTAGAAGGTCTTCCGTGAATACGGAAAACCTTAAGGTTTCGTCAGAGGTCAACATGTCCAAAAAATTTTTTTTACCAAAGCCCCAAAACTCTATGAGGTATAAAGTTAAAACTTTTACAGTTTTTGAATTTTTCATCGATAACAGATAGAAAGTATCATTTGATATAAAAAAAAATTGGAAAAAATCTTAATTGAGAAAAATTCTTCTTAAAAATGCATATATTTACAAAAAATACACCTAATTAATTCCGTGCTCTTAGTGAAAACCATCATTACAGAAACAAAATATGTTTATCAATAAAGGGCAAGTTGGACTTGGATAGCCTCTGGAAAGTTGTTTTCCCTGTTTAAATTGTCCACATGTTAAGACTTGAAAGTGAAAGTACATAGCAAATGGCGGATTCTATAGGGGTCTTGTCCTTATACATGTCATGCTTTCAATAACAGCCTTTCAGAGACCATATTATTTCTACAATGATGGTTTTCATAAAAAGAACAGAATTAAGCATGTGTATTTTCTTTAAATATGCACATTTTCTGATACAAATTTTCTTTAAAAACATCTTTTTTACAATATTTGTTATCAAGTGATACTTTCTATCTATTAACCAATGCTATATTTATAAACTGTAAACGTTTTCGACATTATACCACACATAATTTTGGAGCTATAGTAAAAGGAAATATTTTTTTTAGACACGTTGATCTTTGACGAAACCTTAATAATAGTGGGAAAGAAACAACAAAATCAGTAGAAGGACTGAATAGTCGAAGGCTTTAGACCGCGTCAAATTCGCTCTGCGGTCAGAGTACGGCATTTTGTTTTGTGTTTAACATTTCTTTCAACATAAGAAAAAGAAACATGCATCCAGATAAACTCGGGGTTTTCTTGACTGTGACCTACTTCAGGTGTATTTAAATTTTTATGGTATTCTTGTATGTCTTGTATTATCTCATACTAGGCTAGATGGCGGTAGTTTATTGATTGATCTTGTGAAAGGAAAAGTAGAGTTGTAAATTAAATCAAGCTTGAAATGTTGCCTAAAACTTTGAAATGATATAATTATTTGTAGACGGTTTGTACATGTTAAGGGGAATTTTTCATGTTTTTTGTTTTTTGTTTTTTTTTTATATATAAAATTCATGTAATTTATATCAGCAATAATGCAAGAAAAAAACATACGATGAATATTTAATTGCACTTTGTTTTATCAAAGGACAGTTAGAGTTTTTTAAGTTTATCATGAATGCAAAAAATGTCCACGAACGAGGTTTCAACTATCCTTGATAACGCACAGGTGTGACTGTCCTCTAAGGAAAATAAGATAACAGACCTCATGACTAATCATTTGTCAGAAAAAGAAAAAAAATATTTTTTAAACCTTACCTTGCTTCTCAAGGAGTAATTATCCAACAATTACATTCCATTTAAAATAAACAAAACACAACAATCACTACAAAGTAAATCAATGATCTACCAGGTAGGTTTTTTTAACTTCTTACTTCCGTGCTCCCATTTAAAAAAAAAAAAAAACGTCAAATAACCAATCACAATAGACATAGAGGTATAGAAAGCAGCTAAATATAACCTGTTGACTAAGACAAAATATCCGAATTTACTACCCAGAATAACTACCAGAGATGATTTTTAAACTCGGGGAAAGCCAAAAATTTCATAAATATATTTGAATGGTGCTTGTGTCTATCGTTCTTTTAAATATATACACACATATATATATATATATATATATATATATATATATATATATATATATATATATATATATATATATATATATATATATATATATATATATATATATATATATATATATATAAATTTTTAAAAATAAATGCATTTCTTGCAAATATTTTGGGTAACCTTGATCATGAATTGTTATTGTTCTTAAACACCTCTAGGGAAAATTGTTTGTTAATCTTTTAAATGAAAAAGGAAAGTGAATCTTGAAGTTTTTTTTATAACTTATATTGCAAGTGTAATTAAACAATTAAGTTAAATGTGGTACAAACAATAAAACAAGTGTAATTGTGTGATTGAGCAGATATTTTGGGTTATACATAATGTGTTGATCAAAGTGAAAAGCAATTTAAATACAGATATTATTTTTTTTTTCTAGATAACAACAGTAATTTAACATTTGCATTAAAATTGAATTTACATTGAATTACTTCTGGAACTAACTGTTAACTGTTTACAAGACGATCGTGTGGGTTGTTTACCAGTTGAGGAACTTATCGACTGTTTGAGTTGATATATAGACGATTGAAATTGTTTGTTTTATGTTTCTAAGATTATTCCAGGACAATCTTTCCAAACCGTTGATATTCTGTTGAAGAGCGGAGGGGGGGGGGGGGGGGGTTTGACATTCTTTATAAAAATCCCAAATGTGTTCAATGAAATTCAAATCTGGGAATTTGACAGTGTATCATCACACAGATACCTTTTGTTCAATATCCTAGTGTGTTAGTACATCGCTTTATGAGTGATTCAGGCTGCTTGAGTTGAAATATAGACTGTCACAAGCACCAATTTTTATACGATTGAAATTGTTTGTTTTCATATTTCTAAGAATGTTGCAGGACAATTTAATATTCTTTTAACCTGGTGTGATTGGAAATTTTGGCTTTACACGAAGACAAAAGTCACCTCAGGTTTGGTTAAATTTCGTCTCAACCTTTCAAATTTTGATAAATTGACGATGAAAAATGACGCACAGCCTATACAAAAATGTGTTTAAATGGGTTTTGATACTGTTTTTTAATCTTTAGCTCTACTGGTCAGAGACCAGAAGAGCTTATGCAATAGTAATGCGTCCGGCGTCCGTTCGTCTGTCCGTCTGTCTGTCTGTAAACAATTTTTCAAAATGCTACTCCTCCTACAGTTTTGGTTTGATTTCAATATAACTTGGCGCACAAGTAGACTACATTAAGATACATAATTCTGTGTATCGGTTTTTGATTTCGATAAACGGTGTTGCCAGGGTAACTAAAAATAGAAATTTCTGTGAAATTCTTTCAAAATGCTACTCCTCCTACAGATTAAGTCTGATTTCAATATAACTTGGCACACAAGTAGACTACACTAAGATACATAATTCTGTATATCAATTTTTGATTTCGATCAACGGTGTTGCCATGGTAACTAAAAATAGAAATTTCTGTGAAATTCGTTCAAACTGCTACTCCTCCTACAGTTTTGGTCTGATTTCAATTAAGCATTAAATTCATATTTTTGGCTGTCTTCGGTCCTATAACACACCTGGCCGTGCCGACAAATTGAATACCGCGCGTTAGCGTACAGTACAGGTGTGTTATAGGACCGAAGACAGCCAAAAATATGAATTCAATGCTTATATTTACATTCTCAAATTTTTCTGCTTCATAATTCTGATTTCGGTAATCTTTAATGTGAATTTAGCGCCCTTCAAAACTGACGTGGTTGACAGACGTAAGAGACGTTTGTGACGTCAGATGACGTTGCAAAGTTAAATAACGCAAACAAACATTTCGAGTAAAAAAGTGACAAATTCATTTTAAAATCACATTTGTACAGTAGTAACTTTACCTTAATTTAACACGAAGATAGTTTTTCATTCAATAGAGTCAAAACATTGTTCATTTTGTTGTTCCTAGATTATAGAAAATGCATATAGTTCCTACTGTGTATTCTAACGAGCGGTGACAAGGTTTTGCGTGTGTTATAGAAATTTGAATGTCGTGAATTTCTAATGAATTTCATAAGGAAAAATACACGGAATGTAAATATTATAACTTGGCACACAAGTAGACTACACTAAGATACATAATTCTGTGTATCGGTTTTAGATTTGATGAACGATGTTGCAGTGGTTACTAAAAATAGAAATGTTTGTAAATTTTTTTTCAAAATGCTATTCCTCCTACAGTTTTGGTCTGATTTCAATATAACTTGGCACACAAGTAGACGACACTAAGAACATAGAGATACTTTATCAAGGATCATTATTCTATTTATTGCTGTTGTAAAGTTTCAATTTTCAACTGCTAAAGTATTTTTCTCTTCCTTTGCTATAAGTACAAACCAGTAGAGCTTCAGTCTCGACAGAGATTTCTGGGTAAAAGTATAGTACCGAACAGACCCAACCTGACACCGAAGCAGTTCCAGAAAGCAGTCCCCGGGACTTCTTTGGGACCGCTTTGGAACTGCTATAGAAAGCAGACCTAGCTGTCCCAGCTGTTCCTGGGACTGCTTTGTTCACTCATGTGTGAAAAAGGTTCTGAGTGATATGATAGATCCGCCCACTTGTGCAGAGAGGAGTTTAAACTATAAAATTATTATAAAAGCAAGGGTGTCTTACAATCTTTTAATAGTTAGATATTACATGTATTATACATGTAGTTAATTGATAGTTTTAAGAACTGTATATTTACACAGTAGTTTAGAATAATAAAAAAAATAAAGTTGTTAAATAAGGAAGTCAGAAGGAGATTTTTATCCCTAAGCTAAGCTACATACTCATGAGAAAAAATATGCACATGTAGGCCTGCTTTATTATTTAATCTAAGATTAAATACCCAAAATTTTCATTGGCACTATTTAAAAAAAAATAATTTATTTAGATATAAGATTTTTGAATTGAAAAAGCTAAGTTTTACAAGTACAACACTAAAAAAAAGAGTATTCCATGCAACCCTCAAATAAAACCTAACAATTTATTTCATGACCATGAGATAAAATTATGACACCATTCCTGTTTTGTTTGTGTTTACCTGGCCGATAATGTGTATAAAATGGTATCAACACTTGCGGTTTCAATCGCCTTTGGGCATGAAATCAAGCATGCATATTATTTGGGTACATGTATCAGTTTTACACATCATTGAACATTCTGCTAAATTAACAATGACCCTAATTTCAATCTATGTAAAAAATGTAATGCAAAAAAAAAAGATCAAGAAAATGTGTATAAATTTCTTTCAGGATTGATTTATTTTGGACATGATTAATCTGAGGTTTCCATTCTGGTTATTTACAAATCACCCCTACTAATGTGTTCGGAATCTTTTATTTTTCGGTATTCTGCAAATTATAAAACCCGATGACTTCAGAGTAGCTCCGGCAGTGGCTCTGGCATGAGTTAGCGAGACTTCAGCGAGATAGGGTAAAATATTCACGGAAATGTGGCTAGGAAGTGACTAGCACGTGGAGGCATGGTAAACAGAAAAGATATGTTGCGTTTCAGTTTTCACCATCCTAGAATCAGCTGATAATGTCTGTAGAAATGTACTTCAATCAAACGATTTCTCTTACATTCATTCAAATTTAAATAAGTATTCTCTATAATTCATTTTTCTGCAGTCATGAATTAAAATTTCTTTTTGGACAAATATTTTTTGCATGGAAACCGGGACTATGTTTTTGGGCGTCAGATTCGCAAATGAGGCACCGGTATGATTTTAAACTGACCATTCAGCTGAATGAGTATTGCATTATGGGATACTACAAATACTACAGGAATTTTACGCTTGAAAAAAGGAAAACCTTATGGTAAATGAAAAGCATTTTTAAAAAGATTATTTTCATGTTCATGACAAACAATTCATTTGTTTAATAAACGGCGGAAGTCAAGTTTCTGAAAGCCATACTGTAAAAGCGATTTCCGTCTGTATTAATTCCTTTGTTGTACTATCGGTGAATACAATTGCCAGGTGGATTCCCTGACCGAACATGGGATCACGAACGTAAACAAAGGTTTGTCCATTTAAATGCATAAAAGATGTGTTCCTTACCCTTGAAGCGCTGGTGTTCTGAACTAGACACAAACTACATTTTATTAAACATTTTTTTCCAGTAAACAATAAATTAAAAAAGCCCGTAACATCATTAATTGTTTCTTATCTTGTATTTTGTTCTTAAGAACATTTTTTTTAATTTTGTATTCCATTGACACGATTCTAAATGACCTGAAACACGTATTCGAAATAGAATGTAACCATGTATTTGGTGTAAACGTTGCTATTCATTTAGCGGTTGGTCAGATCCTCTGCGCATATTTATAACAATAGCCATATAAGGCAAACAAAGGTTTGTCAGTGTAGATGATAATACACATTTTTTACCAGCGAATCGGTCACTAGTGAGCTCTAATTTTCGACGAAAAGTATAAGATATATTGTTATTTGAACACACCTCTTTTACTCACCCTCTTTCTTTTAAAAATCATGAAAGTTTTTCCTGGAAACATTTATTACAGGATATGTTTTCAAAGAAACAGGCTGTAGCAATATCATGTTTACTGCCAATTTTATTAATAAAACCGGTTCTACCCTATAACCTTTGAATAGGTCAACCCAAACCACGTGTCTTGAATTTAAATCACAATAACATTAGTAGGGGTGCAAATATACACACATACATTTACAAATAAAACACTTAAAACTGAGTATTATATAGCTAGGAAAACTTAAATAATTAAAATTGACATGTCAGTAAGAATAACCATGACTGAAAAATATTACTTGGGTATTTAATATTGTTAAAGAATTTTTCAAAAGCTCCAGAAAATGCCTCTAGAATATCCCGATAGTATGGAAATCGGCCATGATATACAGTGTACATGTATAAAGATAAGATCTATTAAAAACTATTTCTGGTTGAATATAATTAATTTGATTCTAATTTTCTGTATAAAAAAATAAATAAAATACATTTAAAACGGAACACTGCATTGCTGAAAAAGATATTATACCCGCACTTCCTAAAGAACGTTCGAGTATATTGTTGTTACTCATGTCCGTCCGTCCGTCCGTCTGTCACACTTTTCCTCCATTAATTCTTTCTATATTTTACACAGTAGCTTAATCATCTTTTGGGTGTTGGTTGGTGGTGTCATGCAGATGTGTAGTAAGGTTTCCGAATCTCGATTTTGCCCCGGGGGGGGGGTTCAAATGGGGGTCGAAAAATGACGTTTTTTTATGCAAAAAGCCCCGTCTTCCCTGAACTTCTCCTACATTTTACTCAGCAGCCTAATCATCTTTTAGGAGATGGTTGGTAGGGTCATGTAGATGTGCAGTAAGGTTTCCCAATATTGATTTTGCCCCAGGGGGTCAAATGGGGGTCGAAAAATGACATTTTTATGCAAAAAGCCCCGTCTTCCCTGAATTCCTCTTACACTTTACACAGCAGCCTATTCATCTTTTGGGAGATTGTTGGTGGTGTCATGTAGATGTGCAGTAAGGTTTTGGAATTTTGATTTTGCCCCGGGGGTCAAATGGGGGTCGAAAAATGACGTTTTTATGCAAAAAGCCCTGTCTTACCTAAACTCCAACTACATTTTACACGGTGGCCTAATCCTCTTTTGGGAGAGTTCACTCTTTATACCCGCACTTTCTAAAGAAAGTTTTTTTCAAAAAGGGTATATTCTTACATTTTACACAGTAGGCTAATACTCATAAGGTTTTGTGTCGTCCGCCCGTCCGTCTGTCCGTCCGTCCGTTTTTCTGTCAAACTTTTCTTCCCTGAACTCCTCCTACATTTTAAATAGTAGCCTATTCATCTTTTGGGAGATGGTTGGTGGTGTCATGTAGATGTGCAGTAAGGTTTTGATATTTAGATTTTGCCCCGGGGGGAGTCAAATGGGGGGTCGAAAAATGACGTTTTTTATGCAAAAAGCCTCGTCTTCCCTGAACTCCTCCTACATTTTAAATAGTAGCCTATTCATCTTTTGAGAGATGGTTGGTGGTGTCATGTAGATGTGCAGTAAGGTTTTGGAATTTTGATTTTGCCCCAGGGGGTCAAATGGGGGTAGAAAAATGACGTTTTTATGCAAAAAGCCCCGTCTTCCCTGAGCTTCTCCTATATTTTACATAGTAGCCTATTCATCTTTTGAGAGATGGTTGGTGGTGTCATGTAGATGTGCAGTAAGGTTTCGGAATTTTGATTTTGCCCCGGGGGGTCAAATGGGGGTCGAAAAATGACATTTTATATGCAAAAAGCCCCGTCTTCCCTGATCTCCTCCTACATTTTACATAGTAGCCTAATTATCTTTCGGGAGATGATTGGTGGTGTCATGTAGATGTGCAGTAAGATTTCGGAATTTTGATTTTGCTCCGGGGGGTCAAATGGGGGTCGAAAAATGACATTTTTTATGCAAAAAGCCCCGTCTTTCCTGAACTACTCCTAACTTTTACATAGTAGCCTATTCATCTTTTGGGAGATGGGCTATGGTGTCATGTAGATGTGCAGTAATGTTTTGAAATTTTGATTTTGCCCCGGGGGGTCAAATGGGGGTCGAAAAATGACGTTTTTTGTACAAAAAGCCCCATCTTCCTTGAACTCCTCCTACATTTTAGATAGTAGCCTAATCATCCTTTGGGAGATGGTTGGTTGTGTCATGTAGATGTGCAGTAAGATTTCGAAATTTTGATTTTGCCCCCTGGGGGGCTCAAATGGGGGGAAAAATGATGTTTTTTATGCAAAAATCCCCCTCTTCCCTGAACTCCTCCTTCATGTACATTTTACACATCAGCATAATCATCTTTCAGGAGAGTTAAATATTTTGAAAATTAGGTAAAACATAAAGGAGTTAAACATCATCGCATGCTGGGAAACATCTTGAATTTTTATGAGTAATTAATGTACTTGTCATATTATATGTGAAAGTCATATCTCTTCTCAATCAAAAGTTATAAGCAAATGCTACATTTTTGATTAGTAGGTTAAGCTTCAAGGTCACAGAGTCAATAGTCATGATTTATTTGGAAAGGTCTTATCACAGGTAATAATATACATGCATGTATATTATGAATGCCTTAACTTTTCTCTTTCAAAATGATGAATTTAAAACATGTAATTTTTTTGGAAGTAGGTCAAACTTCAAGGTCAAGGTATAAAAATCATGCCATTGTCACAGGTAAATACAAATAAATATGTTTAATATGAATGCCTTGTCTCTTCTCATTCGATAGATATTACCGTGATGACCAAGGTTAAATATATTGAGACAGATGAACGGACTGACATAGAAATGTACATTTTTTCTTTGTGAATTGGTTAAAATTTGCCCAGTGGTTCAAGAGAAGAAGTTAAAAATGTAAAAACTTTCCAGACAAACAGATGGAAAATAAGCATAATGTGATAAGGAAACAAGAAAAGCTCAAATGAGTATTTTGAAAGGGTTATCATGGTTACAGTATTTGAAAACTTTTTTTTCATGCACTTTTTGAGAAGCTGAAAATGTATGACATGTATCCATTGTTGAAAAAATTGAACATTTCAGAAAACAGTCTGAAGGTGTTATGAGCAGCAAAATAAAGCTAGTAAACAAATGAGAGCTACTTCAACCACAGAACTTATACTCAATTTTAAGATGCACAACCTTTTCAACTCTTATAATAATAATTTTTATATATATAGCATCATTTCTGATTCAAGGGAGAACAAGAGATATGACCAACATGTTCATGTTTTATATATATATTTTTTTTTGGTAATTTGTTTGTTTATTGTGAAAACATCTCTCTCAGGAATACACATGTGAAATAAGAAATATCTTGTACTTCCTGTTCAAAAGTTAAAAGCCAAGGTAAATATTTTTTTTAAGTGGGTCAAACTCTATGGTCAAGGTCAAACATATTTATACCTGTTGAAAGTTCACAATGAATACACATGTAAGGCATAAAAGCTCTAGCACCTACGAACAAAACTTCGGCCAAGTTAAGAGTTTGGTATTTTTCCTTGAAAAAATGGGTAAAAATCAAAGGTCAAGGTCAAAATGTCAAAATTGGTGGTACCCAAATAAAAGGTCTTGTCACAAGGAATTAACCTATGAAATGTGGAAGCCATGTGTACAGCCCATCCCACTTAAAACTTAAAACTTATGGACAAGGTTAAAGTTTCAGTGGACAAACAGACAGACATAATATAAACACAAGAAACAAAATATGTATATAGTCAAATGGAAAAAAAATCTATTATTTTGGAGTCGCAAGATCTATTGTAATTTCAGAGACAAGGAGTGGCTAAGGAGATTGTAACCCCCTCCTTTGGAATTTGCATTGTTATTTGAATTAGACTGTTCATATACTGAAGCAAATAAAAAAAAGACTTTGGACATCTCCCCCCCCCCCCCCCCCAGAAAACATAGACCCCACGACCCCACTATCATTGTTTTTATTTTGTTGATTTCTTTTAAGTTATTTTTTTTCTTTGCTTGTCTAGAAATTCTGAGCTGGAATTTTTTTTGACCGAGGTGTGACACCCCCCCCCCCCCGCCGAAAAAAATCTGGATCTACTCTAGTTGCTAAATGTCACATCAACAATGGGAGATAACTTCACATGTGAAATTTGTCCACTGAGGCATGCGATGATCTTTGACCCTTTTTGAACTTTAACCTTATCTGTTTATTTTACTCCTATCTATACTTAAACTTGTACTTACCGACTGTCTTAGATCCTCTCAACTTCATGATATATAATCCAATTAAAACACAAAATGAATTATTTCAATACACACCAAACTGAACCATGTGCTTATAATCCAATTCGGCAAAATCACCTTATCAGATGAGGTGGGAATCGCCCGAGGTGTGCCGAGTGATGCTTAATCTGAAAATATGATACATGTAATGGGTGACGCAACCAAATGTGATGTAGAAATTTTCCAAAAGGTGTTTACATAACATGTAAATATGTACATGTATAGTACAAAAACATATTTTAAATAAATTCATAACAAACGGCAGGCGTGTAGCCAGGAGTACTTTTGTACGCAAAAACGTCCACATCATTTTCAAAAAAAAAGGGAAAGAAAGAAAGACAAGAAAAGAAAGGCGAAGAGAGCGAGACAGACGTAATATTTGAAAGCGTGCTCATATTTTTTGCAAAATATTAGTAAATAATTTTGAATTAAAAAAAACTTAGAGACAATTAAGAATTAACGATAAAAAAATAAAAGAAAATCAAAATCAACAGAATCAGTTTTGGGGAAAATTCGATATTATACATTTAACTTAAATCAAAAGATTTTCCCGGATTTTGATTAACTATCGAATATTGCTGATTTTTTTTTTCAAGTGTAATAAATTATTACATTCTTAAAGAGTTTCTCTATTGTAGATGTCACACAATAAAACCCCAGTCGGTTCCCATAAAAAAAACGATAATTTTATTTAATGCCAAAAAATTCTCTTAATGGAAATTACCTTCCAACCGCAATGCTTAACTTCTGTAACGATACCCCCCCCCCCTACAATGTACCCTGGCTACGCCCCTGAACGGTAAAACTATATAATTTTCCATCTAGCCTATTAAAAAAAACGTACGTGCCATGTGTTTGTGGTGTCGGGGGGGGGGGGGGGGGGTAGTAAATTTAAAAAGCTCCTATTATGAAAACATTTATAAAAATCTAATTTTAATCATTAATTAAATTCCGTTTTTTCAGACTGGTAAGGAATTAAGCATATAAATACATATAAGAGGTTCTGAGTCATAGGGTCACATGGGTCACAAGGTCTGGGAATTTCATACTCAATTTGACGAATACATGTTCTGTGTAAATTATAGAATTACTGGTATTTTGACTTTTCCCTTGGAAATCCCAATATATAGGAGTGTGTATAGGAGTGTGTATTTAGAAGCAAACGCTCTTAGGTATTACTGTCTCATGACAGCGTCTAGTTTTGAGTTTTATTTTTAAGTTATGTACTTCAATACGCCAAATTCATACAAAGATTTCTCTAGGCTATATATAAAAATATTTGTTACGATGTCACATAACCTTGTTGATCATGTGACGGTCATTTCTTCTTTTTTGAAATGTTTCAGATAAATCGCTTCGGTGCAGGTTATTTACACAATTATCATTTACTTTTTTCTCTCAAAAATAAACTTGTGCATCCTTGTGATACCAAAATGTGCTTTGGAAAAGTTATAATATTTCTTTGGAACAATTTATTTCATATTTACTTCAACTTACCGACAAATCTGAGGGTATTTTCCGCTGAATATCGTCATTTATTTTAAAACAAAGCCATCATACATTTTTCCCAAGCAGGATTCAGTTAGAGGGGAAAATCCTCTTACATATTTCCACAAAAGATATTAAATTCTCGTTAACAACCTGCGCCAGACTCTTTTATACACATATTATGAATTATGCCTCTGTCCACGGGTATAAAAAAGGGTAAATGTCAAACGTATCTTTTCGTATGTAGCTTGAACACGCTGATTTTTAAACAAGAGTAATAAAGCAAAGTTATCTAAATTATTCAGATATATTAGACTTTTGAAAAAAAATGATAAAAACACGTTAATTTTAAACTAGCATTCTGCAAATTTTATACAGATTGAGATAAAGGGGTAAAGTTTATGACACACTCCCCAATATTACAGCTCAAGTATGCAGTGACTTGACGTCATTTTCAATTATGACGTCATACATTTGTAGTTCAGAGAAGTGCATGCAGAGTGTACACTACAATATTCTCTGGGAAACCTTATCGTACCTGCGTGCTTCAGGTTTATCGTAAAGTTTTGCTTTTTTTATCGTGAACACTTCTTAATTTAACATTTTAACGTAAGACAGCATTTTTACCCACCAGCAAACAGTGTTTAATTTTATTTTAAGTCAACTCTTTTCCTTAGAATGATTCTGCTCCGTTTGCTTTTCAATAAATTAAACTCAATTACATTTAAGAATCGAAATGGTCGTTTATTTGCAAAATGACGATCAACATTTTCATATTCATAACATATGTACAATAAGTAAAAATAATACAAAACATATGCTAATTACTTTAAGTTTAAAATTTGTCACTGAAACTCAAAGACTTCTGCCCAAAAATCAACTTCTGTCAACATAATTAAGACATAGACTGGTTCTTACAATTAGATACAAACCTCAAATAGATAATTAACGTTATAAAAATCACATGCTCAAATTTTGGCAAGGTAAAATGGCACGACGTATCAAAACATACCTAAGAAACATCATAACAATCAAACAACAAGTAAACATTGATGTAACCATCAATTGTCCCCCGGGAAATATATAAAGTAACCAATGGCAATGAGTCTTGATCATCAAACCGCTTTGATATGTGTGAAAAGGCATGCGTCTAATTGATGGCGACGATAGTCGCGAATATTTTGAAAACTTATAGTCGGATAAAAATCAAACAAAAACGGTACCATTTTAAACTTGATGAATTCCTCATGTAAATGTTGGCTGTATAAAATATAAATTGAAGTTAGACACATGCATCACTTATATTCAAAAATGTATTATTTTCCAATTTTAGGATATAAAACATGAACTATGTAGAGTACGTTTTTATGCGAGAAGTAAAATTCGATGTTCTTAAAAAAGGGATCTGTCGGTTTTTTGATAGTAAATGATAAGCAACTTTAAATATTAAATATGTAAAACATATTTATTTTTACATATTCACTTTATGGAAGTAAGTATATTAAGAATCTCGTAATTTAGAAAGGGGAAGAACATTCTGGTTAACAATCTTTTCAATGTTTAGAAAACCTTTTATTCTGAATAACTTCTCCCAACCCAATCACCATACACCAACACTTAAACTTATATGTATAGAGCAGCCCGGTCCTCCGGGCTGCAATAAAATATAAAATAAATCTAAAATAAAAATCAAATCAAATAAAAAATAATAATATAATAATGATAAATTTAATAATAATAATAATAATAATAATAATATAATAAATATAATAATAATAAATATCATAATAAAAATATAAAAATAAAATATAAATTAAAATATATTCACATATTGCAATTAGCTTAAAATATTTTGATTTAAAATAAGTTGTTATTAACTGTTAAAAAACTTTTTTTCTCTGTCTTACTGCTAAGGACAGATCTCTTTAACTGCTTAAAATTTGGCAAGGTTAAATGGCACGACGTATCAAAACATACCTAAGAATAATCATAACAATCAAACACTGTGAATGATATGAAGAAATGGCTCAACTAATAAAAACATACCACAATAAGAATTAATTAAGAAAAATCACAATGGTTAAAATTGAAAAAAAAAAAGATGACTAGACTACTTAAAGTATTAGAATAGAACACGAACACGATACTCCCAATAACTATTGTTGATAAGGAAGGGAGGTGGAATTTAAAGATCAAATATCTTTTATTAATTTCATTTAGATTGCAGTTTTTTGATTAAAGCTGCTTTAATCAAAACACTGCAATCTAAATGAAACTAGTCTTTGTCTTAATTGTGTTGATAGACAGAAGTTGATTTTTGGGTCTTTGATTTTTCAGTGAAACAATTTTAACTTAAAGTAATTAGCATATATATTTTTTTATTATTATTTTTCCATATTGTACATTTGTTGTATATATTGTAGTTGGTTTACTTTGATGCTAAAATATTTTGATTTATAATAAGTTGTGTTATTAACTGTTAATAACCTTTTTTCTGTCTTACTGCTAAGGACAGTTCTCCTTAACTGCACAAAACTACCCTATGAATAGTGTGCAGTCTTTAGAGGTTTCTTTAGTCGACCTGCAAATGAGATTGAAGGGATGTTTGCTAAAATGATTGTTTGTTCGTTCTATATATTGATTCAATACCAGGAAAACTATTTTCTAACAGAAAGACAGACATCTATATAATTACTTTACTATCGCACTACATGCATTAAATCCATTTAAAAAAAATTACGTCACATTAAACAGTTTCAGTAATTCAAGACATGTTTGGATTTAGGTGCATTTTTTTTTTTTTTTTTTTTTTTGATTTAATTAATATTTGCTGAAAAAGATTTAAGTACTCGTAAATGTTTTTACCTTGTTTCAATTAGCTTAATCGATAACGTATGAATTCTCATACTTTTTGAGGACCGCGTTTGCTCTTTTACTGGTCTGTATGTAAGCATAGATGTTTGAAATTTTTTGTTATTTCCATATTTTAATTTTGAAAAACTCTGACTTGAAACTGAGAATAGAAATTTCAAGATAAAGGCGGCAGTAGCTTCGACGGCGTTTCAGATGTCTTTATTCTCTTAATAAAAATCTCCAAACGTCTAGTATTCACTCTTCTAGCTGAATGATGTATCTGTATGTATAGTTTAAAGCTGATAAACTAAGTGTAGTGAAAGTTTGTATCGACGTTGATTTACAACTGTACAAATCTTTTTGTACAAATCTTTAAAAAAAGATTTATATAATTATGTCAGCTAGCACACTCATTATTAAAGATATGGAATTTTTCTAGAGGAGTTTAATGGGAATATGAATTATTTTTTTTCGCGAATAAAAGCGTAACTTTCGCAAATAAATGCGAAATTTTCTTGAATAAAGGCGTAAATTTTAGGTTGTTACGCCTAATTTTCCAAAATGAACGCCAGATAAGGCTGACATGAACGCAGACGGGAACTCTTATAATTGAATGTATATATATATATATATATATATATATATATATATATATATATATATATATATATATATATATATATATATATATATATATATATATATATATATATATATATATATATATATATCCAAAATTTAAATAATGTCTCAGTAATCGGATAACAATATTAAAAAAAAAGTAAAAGAAAACACAAGAATCCTCAGTTAAGCTTTAGCGCTTTCATTTTCCATCTTCAGAAGCTTACAATAGTATCATAGTAACAGTGATTATGTTGTCATGTTAAGTGGAACGTTAAATGTCTATTATGACTTCATAGATACAATATGACAAAAGTACGGGAAAATCACAAGTAATTTATAAAACACTATTAAGTTTTGGCTGAAAAATACTAATAAAATGTTTTTCTTTTTCCCGTCTCTGGATATCAGTGGCAAAACTGAGTTTATAGAAGGGGAAAATTTTGAATTGTTTTTACCACACGCCTTCAGGTGCGAACTTAATTGAATTTGTCTGTATTCGGGTGTACTGATGTGTTGCTTATGTACACGTACACGGGCACGGAGAGTGTTGCCGGTTTCACCAATATAATATTCCTTGCATCCAGGACATGTGATGATATAAATGACATTTTTTGCATATATGACATGTTTTCTTTAACTTTCTTTAATTCACGCCCATTGAAATTACAGTTGGTCCCTTCTGTAATGTATTCACATGTACCGCATCGAGGGTTCTTACACTTAGAGACTGTATAAGTATGGTTGTTGAATTTGGAAGAACAAAGTATTCTCTTTAGGTTTTTGGGTTGGCGTTTACTGTTGATAAAACGACAATTCTTGTATACTTTTTTCGTTTGTTCGTCCTCTCTAAGTACGTTGTTCAATTCATAAATAATTGAACTCACGTTTTGATTTCTCGGGTTATGCGTGTGCACAAATGGAATTATTTCAACTTCATTCGCACGTCGTATGTTTAAAAGTAACTGACTTCTATCGCACTCCTTGGCTTTCTTTATACCATTATCTACAAGTTGTTCGGGATATTTTTGGTTTAATAAATACACTTTTCATTCCTCCAGTCGAATATCCCTGATATTGGTATTACTCACAATGGTGCATATCCTTCTTGCGAGGTTATATGGTATGACTGTTTTAGTGTGATGGGGATGGCTCGATCCAAAATGCAGATATTGGAGTGTGTCGGTTGGTTTATAGTAAATATCCGTATTTAAGCTGGTATTATCCTTTGTTAAAAGAACATCGAGGAATGGCATTTGTAAATCATCTGTTTCCATCGTGAATTTGATATCCGAATTCACTTGGTTAAGTAGATCATAAAACTTTGTTAGTTTATCGACATCCTCCTCCCATAAGATAAAACAATCGTCTAGAAATCTTTTCCATTTAGACCGTATTTTGTTTGCAGATTCTATCCCCCACAACGTACACAGTTGATCATGTAATTTATTTTCTAGATAACCAAGGGTTAATGTTGCATAGGTAGGTGCGACTTTTGTCCCCATTGCTGTTCCCTTTATTTGGAGGTAATGATGGTCTGAAAACTCAAACGTATTGTTACCTAGAACTAATTTTAAAGCCTCTAGGATGAAGACCCGTTGAAATCTGTTGTTTAGAACATCGGAATAATTTTCAGTCCAGAATTTGACAACTAGCAATCCCAATTCTGTAGGAATATTTGTATATAAAATTACAACATCCAGTGTGACAAGTTTGGTGTTAGAGGTGACATGAGTAGGTAAATGATTTATAAAATCCAGATCGTCTCTCACAAAGCTGGGTACTTTTTGACAATATGGTTTTAAAAGTATATCTTATCCAATAAATGACAATTGGTCTGAAGCTTAAATCAGCGGGATCAGCACATGTTATACATATACTATTTTGCTCTTTTATGGCATCCTTAATAATTTTAGACTTGTGCACTTTAGATAAACCATAGAATTGACTCTCTCGGAATTCAAAGTTTTCAGGTAGTTCTTTTCCTTATCTGTTAAACCCTCCGATAGTGGTCCATATACTAAGTTTTTTATTTTTGTTATTGTTTTCTTCTCATGACAGTTGCGCAATTTTTCATAAAAATTATTGTCTTGCAACATTTGTAAAATTTTACTTTTGTAAAAATCCGTATTCATTAGGACGACTCCGCCTCCTTTATCGGCCTTTTTGGTTATGATGGTAGGGTCATCGCTGAAGTTTTTGAGAGCTTTTTCTTCTTCCTTAGAAAGATTTGGTTTAATAGTCCTGGGTTTATTTGGGAAATGAATATTTTCTAATGTGTCGCAAACAGCATCCAAAGTTTTATTTTTCCTCGTTTTGGATTAAACTTGGATTTGTTTCTTACAAGGTCTGTTTCTTCTGCTCTGTAGACTCGGAATCAGATTCACTGGTATCACTTTCATGAAAATATTCACGTAGCCTGAGTCGCCGAGTATAAGCTTTTATATCCGTTTTAAGCTCTTGATTATTTACTTGAGGCGTAGGTGTGTATTTTAGACCCTTAGACAGTAACTTGATTTCGAAATCATTTAGTTGTCTATGGGAAAGATTAAATATTTTTGGTTCCATCTTAATTACATTCTTGGACGTGTCCCCGGCATTGCTGTTGCTTATAATTGTGGCATTTGATTTTTATATCTTTGGCCTTGGTTCATTTTGCCTCCTCCTAAAAAATACTTGAGTACCCCTCCTCCGATGTATGTTGTTTTTTCGTTTCTGTAAAAGTTTGGTGGGTGTTTATTTGTACCATTTCCTCTGTGATTTTTATGCTTACCGTTATTGTCCCGATTCTGTATGTCTCTGTGCTGCTTAGGAAATAGTCAGTTTTGTGAAATGGCTGAACGAGAACTGTAACTCAAGAGTTTAGAGTTCTCGTGTTGATTCATCATTTTATATTTTCGTTTCCCCGAAAATGTATTCATTGCTTTTGTTGCATTTTCCATAGGAAGATCCACAGTTTCTGTAGAATTATTTGTTGAGTTGTTTCTAACGGCGGACGCGTAACTTTTCCTAGAAACTTGTCTATTGGATAATTGCTGTAGTCTTGTGTTTATGGGTTTAGTAAGTTCCTTACCGTAATTCTTTTCATAATACAAAAGCCATGTTTCTGTATATCTCCATCTGTTGTATGAGATTTGTTCCTCCTTTAGGCATTCAGATTTCCACATATCTTGAAGTATTTCTAATATTCTGCCGTATGCTTTAGTTTTCAGTATGCGTTCCATTTCTAGGTCAATGGACATAACTTTTTTATGGTTGTTTTCTGCCCTCATTCTGAGTAGTTGTGATTCCCCTATCACACGGTTCTTAGCTGTCTCAATTCTAACATTTGTTTGTTCTACTGGTTCTCCCCGAATTGGCTTGATTCTGAATTTCCAAGGGATTTTCTATCATATAAACTTATACATATAGATTTTTTATCGCTAAAAATAAAAAAAAACATTTTTAAGACAGATTGCTGAAAGTGCGTTTCGTTAAAACTTCCACTTATACGGTATTAAACCCTGTAGAAATATGGTTTAGAATTGAGGGAACAGTGTAGTATTTCATGAGCTTAAAGGGCCATATTATGCTGTTTAAATAACAATTCTAATTGGGTTTTGTAAATTATAAATTTATCGAGGAAAACTTGAAATTGAAAAATTACCCCGGAAAAGGGCGATTTTTACCCCGAAATTCAGAATCATGAAGTTTAACTTTTGGAAAACTCGCATAGACTTTGAATTTTTGACCAGCACTGAGAAAAACAAATTTTGACTGAAAAAAGAAGACATAGAAAAAACACATTCAATACCTAGAAAAGTTAAAATTGTAGCTTGGGATGATCCAACACTAAAAAAGTCTTTTGCTATTCATTGAATAAACTAAATCATAAATCAAAAGAAATATAAAACTTATGCATATTTTTTGGTAAAACAGCAAATGTTTCGCGCAAATTCGCTAAAGATACGCGTATAATATCGAACATTGCGCGTTTATTCGCGAAAGTTTTGAGTCATCATGCAAGAGGTACGCGTTTATTCAGGAAAGTTTCGGGCTATAACGCGAAATATTTTTTTTTACCCACGAAAATGAACTTATTTGAATTTTGTAGTAAATATATCATACCATGTTAAATGCCTTGATGAGGAAAACTGTTTTCACCAGGAATCACTTCAAGCACTTACATAGTGTTGTTTCTTACAGGAAAAGAAGAAACTCTTGGAAGAAATAGGCACAGCAACGAGTTCACTACCTCAAGACGTTAAAACCATCAATTGTCTATTAATAGGACAAGTATCAGCAGGAAAAACATCCTTTTGTAATGCTGCAGCAACAGCCATAGCTGACGAAAAACGTCTTATAAAGCCACAAACTGTTTACAAAAGTTCAGTCAAGAGTACAACGGTCAAGGTGTGTATAATGAAAAATATGGAGATAACGAAACGTATTCAAAAGATCAAAAGTCCATAAAAAATGGAGCAGAGCAAACACAGCCCTCTGAAACATCAGAGGTGGGATCAGGTGCCATGGAGGAGTGAGCATCCCCTGCCGACCGGTCAAACTCTTGTCATGGTGGGAAAATGACGAGAAAAAAAGGTATATAGTGATGTCTCTACGTGAGTGAAAATTGTCCAATGGAAAATAAAACAGCAAGCAATTATCAAATTAATTTTATATTCTCAAGAAGAGTGCAATATCATATACAAAAAACGAGTTTTTGCATTTGATCGAAGGCTATGTTTATTAAACATTAACCAGTTTTACATGTATTATCATAAAACACTGTCAACATCACAACGTCATCGTTAAAATCATACCTCATTAAGGTTTCCAAATTACACTACACGTCTACGTTTTACTCAACGTCTTTGATATACGTGTACCAGTTGACTTACTTCATTTCTATTTTCTGTGTAGCATAATTAAGCACAATTCGATATTATATGTATTCATGTTACTGCACTACCCTTTTAATACATTCTACAAGATATAATAGCTTTCCAGACCCATACATATAATATATATCCTCTAAATCCATTTATACACTGATACATGTACAAGGAGATTTTATACAACAGCTTATTTATTTATAAAAGGAATTCATCGCTCACTTTTGACAATCTTTCTGATCTCATCGATGACATTTTGAATTTTCGACAATTTTCCAGATTACTTTTTGAGTGTTTTTTTTAAGAAGATGGAACGAATTGGGCTATATTATGCCCTTAAATTTGATGTTCTTAGAAATTCATAAAATCGGTTTTAGCATGAGTTGAGTAGATGGATAAAATAAATTATTCAATTATATGGAACAAAGAAGACCCATTCTTGAAATATGACTCCATTACATAAAATTTGGAGCATTTCTAAGTTTAATTATGAATAGCCTTAAAATGATGCATACCTGTGATTATTTTTCTTTTAAAAATATTGACTGCATTCGTTGTCGACTTCAAGTTTTTGGTATAATGTGTAAAATTCTTTGAAAAATCACATATTTTTTTCAAAAATCTTTGTGGGCCATCCCGACACAGTATGATCTCTGAAAGAAATTTCAAGTAAATATTTATGTCCTCTGCAACTTGAAAAGGAAATACAGGTAAATACACACGTTCTTGACGTCGCAATTAGCATTTAGGAGATCATATTTGGAAGAAAATATTTGTACGTTTTTACTGTATAGATTGATTGATTGATTGTATATTGTTTAACGTCCCTCTCGAGAATTTTTTACTCATGTGGAGACGCCACCACTTGCCGGTGGAGAACTGCAAATTTTGTCCTATACTCAACAGTTAGGGCCATTGAGTAGGGAGGGATCTTTTTCGTGCCAGCACCTACTGCGACACGGGACCTCGGTTTATACGGTCTCATCCGAAGGACCGGTCTCCACGTCCCACAGTGGGATTCGAACCCGTAAGGATTGACTCATTACTTCGCGACTCGAGAGCAGATGCTCTAAACACTGCGACACGCGGGCGACATACTGTATAGAATACGTAATATCGCGAGTAACTCCTAATTATCTAGCTTACTACCGCTCTTTTGCGGGGGAGGCGAGAAAGCTCAATCTCGGAAGATTTCTGGGGCACATGACATTGTTTACAGAAGTGACAATTGCATGTTTTGAACAATTATACACCGAAAGTACACTGATTGCCAATGATTGATTTCCAAATAGTACATTGACAAATAAGGAAAGTTTATATTAGTTAATCAGCTTTAAAATTTGACGATTTTTAATAAAAATTTAATGAGAAGAGTCAGTTTAGTTAAAATTTCGTAAAAAATATAACCTTTTATGATAAGTTTCTCTCAAAAATTGATAAGACTGGTTCAACCAATTGTTTAGCAAGATATTCCACCAGGATCTTTTTATTTAACTGTTATTCAAAAATTCACATAACATAGTTATTTTCATTGAGGTGAGGTTAAAGAATTCAATGTATTTATTTTCACGAGTACAAGACATGTACACTCACAGGTGGACATCACGTGATGAATTGTAATAGTCAACAGTTCAGTCGAAGTCAAATCAAGGTAAAAGCAGTCATAACAAAAGAAGCGAAAAGTTTGATTTGAGCATTTTCTTTTTGTTAAATTAAATGTGCGCGCACGTTTTCCGGTGTAAAGACGAATAATGACCCCAATCGAATAATGACCGGGGGTCATTTTTCAACGACAAAAATGACCCCCTACCCGTAGAAAAAAATCATTTTTTATAGAAAAAGAGTCCTAGGTGTCATTATTTTATATGTTAGTCCTATAAAATATTGACCCCCATTGAAAAATGACCCCCTTTAAAGTGATACAAAATTTATAACAGGTGAAATGGAAAAATATGCTGTGTATTATTCATGGTGATGACGTAGGTAATTTGACTTTTTAAAGTAAAAGAGGTTTTAGTTTGATCGATTACGTATTGGTTGAAAGTACTCAATTATCCAGTATAAGTAAGTTCAAATCAGGTAATTGTACAGTTTTTCTGACCATTCACCGGTTTCTTTTAGTGTTTCATTGAGATATTCAACCATTCAGAATAACGAACACATTGTAAACAATTGTCACGGTAGAGTGACTGCGAGGTCAGTTAAGTGGAAGGACGAAAATTCTTGCCTTGTTAAAGATTGCTTGAACATTAAAATACACGAGCTTCAAAGTATTGTAGATGTAGATTTTACTTCTATCGAGAATGTTAACTCTTGTGTTGATAGCTTCTGTGAATTATTAAATACTTGCGTACTCCCTTTCTGTGATATTCGTGAATCTAACCCTCAGCAAGGCATTAGTACAAAAAATTATCTAAAGAATATGAGGATAAACCATGGTTTAACGATAAGTGTAAACATCTTTATAATGAGTACAAACAAAAACTAAATGTGTTCAATGCAAATAAAACATCAGAAAATAGAGAGGTTCATTCAAACGCAAAACAAACTTACAAAAAATTTGAAAATAAACTTAAACGACAGTACAAACGCCATGCGGGCGACATACTTACTTTTTTGAAGAAACAGAACCCAAAACAATTCTTTAAAATTTTTAAAACAAAAAAGACAAACCATGTTGATTTAAATTTTAAATTTAGAAGATTTCTACACTAATTTTAAAAATCTCGGTTCTAACACGGGCGACAACTTGAAAAAAGAATTTTATTCGGATGTGTATACGACGAGTTGGTTACAGAGATCAGTTTCGAAGAAATATGCACAGCAATTAAAAAGTTAAAAACAAATAAAAGTTGTGGAGAAGATTGTATTGTTAACGAACTGTTTATGAAATGCCGCGACGAATTGCTCCCGCCGTTACATAAACTCTTTAATAATATTTTTAACTCTGGTTGTTACCCTGAATCATGGTCAAAATGTTTCATTACTCCATTGTTCAAAAAAGAAGATAAGAATAATGTGAACAATTATCGTGGTATATCTATTGTAAGCTGTTTTGGTAAATTATTTACAAGTGTTGTAAACAATAGGATACTGGAATTGGAGCACTCCTATGATATATTGACGGATGCACAATTTGGGTTTCGTAAAGGAATGTCAACGACTGATGCTAATTTTGTTCTGCAATCGCTTATAAATAAGTACCTTTCTACTAAGAAAAGATTATATTGCTGTTTTGTTGACTTTCAAAAAGCATTTGATTCTGTTGATAGGATAAAATTATGGCAAAAATTATTACATTTAGGCATCCAAGGTAAAATGTTAAAGATAATCAAATCCCTATACAATAATGTTAAAAGTTGTGTTAAATACAATGGCTTTCTCGGTAATTACTTCCACAATGATGTAGGTTTAATGCAAGGGGAAACATTATCACCAATATTATTTTCACTAAATGTAAATGATTTCGAAGTTAGTTTTATATCAGATAACTGTCCATATATTGATTTACAGATGTTAAATTTATTCATACTTATGTATGCAGACGACATGGTTATTTTTGCTGAATCTCCAGAAGGCGTACAAAAAATGTTAAACACATTGAACAATTATACTGAAAAATGGAGCCTTTCTGTTAATGTAACAAAAACAAAGATTGTTGTCTTTAGAAACGGTGGTAAATTACGCAATAACGAATCCTGGTTCTATAATAATGCTGAATTAGAAATTGTGAATGAATTTAAATATCTAGGTATTTTATTTAACTTTAATGGGAAATTTTAAAAACACAGAATCATGCTGCTGAACGGGGAAGAAAAGCCATGTTTGCTATTTCAAGTAAATTAAAAAGGTATTAATTTAATGTAGAAACTCTATGTTCGATTTTTGATACATATGTATGTAGCGTATTACTTTATGGAACTGAGAAATGGGGTTTTCATAGATGTTCTGACGTAGAAAAGGTACATTTAAATTTCTGTAAAAATACTCTAGGTGTGGTGAAGAAAACCTCAAACAGTTTGATTTATTCAGAGCTCGGGCGTTTTTCACTAGCAGTTACAATAAAATTAAGAATATTTAAATATTGGATCAAATTGAGAACAACTGAAAATTGCATTCTTAAGTCCTGTTATGAAAGCATGGTATTACATAATGACAAATGGATTTTACAAATTAAAAAAGAATTGTCCCTTTTAGGTCTAGGTCAACTTTGGACAGAATATAATTTAAATGATAGATCTTATCTAATTATAAAACAACGACTGTTAGATGTTTCTAGGCAAGCTGTATTAGAAAATATATCAAACTCTTCAAAGTGTAATTTATATCAACATTTAATTGACAATTTCAGTTTGCAATGGTATTTAACAAAACCTATTGACAAAAAATTAAGACAGCTATTAACAAAATTCAGGTTATCTAATCACACGTTGAATATTGAAACAGGTCGACCCCATAACGTACCTAAGAATAATAGATTATAATTATGTACATGTTGTAATCTCCATGATATAGAAGATGAATTTCATTATATATTGAAATGTCTATTGAATATTGATATAAGAAAGAAATTTTTGAAAAAGTATTATTATACTAGGCCTAGTGTCTTTAAATTGATTCAGCTGTTAATTTCTAATAATATTAAAGATCTCGTAAATTTGGTCAAATTTTTGAATGCAGCAACAATGTTGAGAAAAAATAAAACTGATGTATAGAATTATTCCCATGTATGTGTTCTTTACGTCCACTCTCTCTGGATGTTTTTTTTTTCTTTTTGTTATTACCATGTTTGTTGTATAACTCTGATGGGCCAGTTGGCTTAAAGAAATAAAGATACTGAATAATTGTTCTTCCTTCAAGTAATTCATGCATTTGTTCGAATTGATTTGATCTTTGTTCTTCTTAGCACGTAGGGGTAATAAAGTTCCTCATTTCTCTCTGTCGAAATATTAACAATTCAGTTTTAAGCAATTAACAATCAATCAAAAAATTATTTCTCTGATAAAGGAGCAAACCTAGAAAATCAAAAATGGTACATGTAAATGGATCAAACGCACGATGGAGATGAAATTTATGAATATATATATTTTTTCTTTACTGACTCCATTGATACGTTGTTTCTGAAAAAAAAATGTTGGGAAAAAGTAGAAATTTGTAGCAGACGAATTAATATCGGTGCGTATAAATAAGTAACTTGTTCGAATTAATAAGGTTTCATTCGGATGAGTAAATAAAATTAAAAATGGATGACAGGAATCCTCGATGCTGTATATTTTTCATATGTTCCATCCTATTCATGCAGACTATCACAATATGATTACAGATATTAAATCTTTGCGAATACGTATTCTTTTTATACCCCCCCCCCCTCGGTAGAACAACCAGACTTGCAATGAACAATTGAAGATTTCAGAGATTCAGGTTTAAATACTCTTTAATAGGAAAAAATAATTTTTCCTTCATTTCAATTTTTAGCTTGTATAAGTTTGGCAAATCCCATTTGACAATGAAAGAGGGGGAAATTTTTATCCCCCCCCCTAAAAAAACATTAAGTTAAATTAATAAAAAAGAAAAAAGAAAAAAATATAAATAAAACTCTACACCTTTCAATAATACTGAAAGAGGGTCTAGATAAAATATTGAAATGAATTTAAGCTTTCACACAAGTTCTATCATATCATAATTCATTTCGCCATGATTAAAGCATATACTTTAAATGTTGGTGGGGGTATACTTGAAAGTATTGTGGCAAAGTAACAGTTGAAAATTAGTAGAATAATAGATTATTCTAAGCTTATTTTTAGTCCCTCCTTATAGAAAAATAAAGGAAGGGTAGTTTTCTTGTTGCTTTTGTTGATAATCGACTTCCTCCTAAATAAGTAAGGGGGTGGGTGGATATAACACCTAAAAATATATTCTGTAAAGCTATGGGCTAGTGTAAAATACACATTCCAATGCAAAAACTATACATTTAGATATATCCTTTTGATATAGCACACAGTAATCATTACATTTCTTCATTCTTGTTTTACTCCACTATTTTACTCAGTTTTGAGTATATTTTTCAGAGAATTTAATATGAAAATCAGAACATTTTCATTTTTGTATCGTCTTCTTTATACTGTATCATAATATGAAAAATTAATAGATGATCATTTTTTTTATGTTCCCGTACGCGTAATCGAAGATTCGGGGGGGGGGGGGTGTATATAATTTTATCGTGTCCGTCTGTATGTCTGTCTGTCTATCTATCTGGCGGTCTGTTTGTCCGCAAATACTTTAACCTTGACCATAACTTTTCATTTATTGGAGCTATGACTTTCATATTTCACATGTGTATTCCTTGTGACAAGGCCTACTTTGGGTACCATCGAATTTGACCTTTTGACCTCTACCTTGGAGTTTGTCCCATTGTACACAAAAATGGCAAATTTTTACTTTGGCCATAACTTTTAAACGGTAGATACTAGTACTCTTATACTTTACATATGTATTTTTTTGGCATGACCTTTCATTGGATAATAAAAACTTTTACCTTTTGACCTTGACCTTGGAGATTTCCGTACTTATGAAAAAAACTTTTTTAACCTTGGCCATAACTTTTGAACGGTAAGGGCTAGGGTTTTCATACTTCACATAATTATGTAATCCTTGTTACATTAAACCTTTCTTAAGAAACCATCAACTTTGACCCTTTGACCTTTGAGTTTGAACTACCTTTCAAAAGCTTATCCTTAGCCATTACCTTTGAACAAGTGGTGCTAGGGCTTTCCTATTTTGCAACCGTATTTCTTGTGAGAAGACTCTACTTTAGGTACCAATATTTTTAAATTGCATTAAAGAACAGTTTAATCGTCGCTATGTTGCCATACAGGGGCATAGCTGTTTCACAAACACATCTTTTTATATATATAAGGAGTTGCAGATAAGAGATTGATACTCCAAAGCGCAACAGACGGACATCCCGATCACTATATACCGTCCCGCTTTTCAAGCGGAGATTATAATAATATATAATACTGCTGATTTTTTCTGTCAATACGATGATTTCCACCATCGAAAACAATGTTTACCTAACACTTTAGGCTCGATAAATCTTGTATTCCTTTAGACTCTGAATCGTCGCATTGACCTTAAAATATAGCTATAATTGTATAATGTTATGAGATCAACATATCATCAATTTATTCCTAAGTAGCTCAGGTGAGAATTTTGGCCAATATGCTTCTTTATCTAATTCTTTTTTGCCACCTAAAAAATTCAGCTTTAATCCACAGGGAGTCATTTTTCTTCACGTGGGTTCTACAAATTTTTAGGGTGGTGACACATGGTGGCAAAAGGGTCATTTTTCGACGTCGAATAATGACCAGGGGTCATTTTTCGCTGTCCAAAAATGACCCCCGGTCATTATTCGATGGGGGTCATTATTCGTCTTTATACCGACTCTTCTGTTTTTAATATGACAGTATTCTGTTCAATGTACAACTACAGTTTTCTGAAAAACTACCGACAAACATGCGTTGACTATGTATTCAGACGATGAAAAACCCTGATAAACTATTGATTTTCAAGAAATCTTCAGGTACCATACCTTTGACATTTAGTTTTCTTCGAAAAGAACGTTTTAAATTCTTATCTGCACCATGAATAAACGATTAAGGTATCGGGGATTTATATTATTTTAAGGGACTTCGATCCTCGGCCTAGAAGGACAACTCTAATTTATAATTTAATTCAAAAAATATCAAAATGAAGCTTGAATATTAAATCTTTTCATGCAACATTTTCATTATATGCCTCTCAATGTGCCCCAAGGTTCTTTGTAGTTCTCAGAAAGGTCTAATAAAAAGTCGAATTTTTTACCCCGTAAAAGCATTTTAAATGACATATATCAAGAAAATAATGTTCATTTTAATCTAACCAAAGATACCAATGTTTATTAACATGATATTGAGTATGAAATTAGAAGTTATTTATGGTGCTTCAAAATTACTGGAGAATCTTTAAACACTTTGCATTGTACGTAAAATGGTCGAAGTATATAAAAGAAAATTAAGTAGACTACGTAATATGTATAAAATTGTGGAATTTCTTCAAAAGCCTGGATACCTATGATTTTTATTTTTAATACATGTTCATAGATCAAATTTGAATCAGAAAATGCATAGCAAATGTTTTTATTCGCAATTCCTGAAAATATATTTGAGATAAATACTAATTTTCTCTGTATAATATGATTAATTTAAAGTATGAAGTTTGAAGATTTATTGTGGGTAAAACATATTACTTTGAAAATTCAGAGAGAAACATTTTTATGAGCATTTTCAATTAGTCATTGCTTGATTTTCAGAACATGAGGATCAGAGTACCTTAATAACAACTTTAATTTTCGGCATTTTTTCTGGCCAGTTAAAGGTGCATAGACACAGATTTCGAAGTTAATATTTTCTGTATAATATCACGACTTATAGATTGTAATAGCATTTCGCACGAAAATATACGAAAAATCTTATTTCCTCTAAAAGTTATTAAAACTTAAAATTTTTGGATGGGTCTCATTGATACATCCTTCGCAATTTCACAAATTTTAATTTTATTCTTAATACCTAGGAAAAGTAGCAATTTTGTTGTGTATTAATGAAAAATAATTATATTCAGTGTAGGAATGTTCGAAAGCAAAACCCCTTTACAGGTATCGGTTTTCCGTGCTTAGTGTCAACGTACACATATTTTGTAAACAGGGCACGAGCTCTGTTATTGTTGATGTTTATAATTCACTGGGTGTTTTCAATTGTTAAAGTCTGCATGCTCACCACAACTGCACGGACTGACAATATAGTGTGTGTATGTTTTGCTTTCGAACATTTTACTCTTAATTTTCTGGATTTTTGTCTTAATATTTTTCATTAATACACAACAAAATTGTAGCTTTTCATAAGTATTAAGAATTAAAATAAATTTGTGAAAGTGCAAGGATGTATCAATTAAACCCATCCAAAAGTTTTAATAACCTTTACAGTAGAACAGTAATACCGAAGTCGCCGGGACCTGTGAATTTACTTCACTATATCCGTAATTTGTTATATTTGTATAAGTAATAAAATTTATATATCTGGGGATCCAAGATGACTTCGCTATATTCGTGAATTCGCAGTATTCGTGTTCGTACTAAAAGAGTTTTACTGAAGATGAAAAGGATATTGATTATATTTTCGTGCGAAATGCTATTACAATATATAAGTCATGATATTATACAGAAGATATTAATTTCAAAATTGAAATCAATAATATTCCATTTTTTTGCAGCTGGAGTCGTGTATTCTTCTTCAAGGTGATAAACAACTTCCTTTGCTAATTCATGACTGTCGTGGTCTTCATGAAATCGACTCCATTCAAAAAGAGGATATATTTTACACAGTTGATGGACACATTGAGCCAGGATATAAGGTGAAATTATAGTAATATATTACTGCGGTTTATATTTTTTTTTTTAAAATAATGTTTAGTTTCTCTGTAGTGTAGTATTGAATTTTGTGAACGAAAAATATATGCACTTTTAAGAAAAAAAAAACTGATATGATCAAAAACAATTCACCAGTTCTATTCAGGTATAAATGAATTGTAGTTTGATCCGGAGAAACCAATTTCGATTTCTGATGCTTGCTATCGCAAAGATCCAAAACTAGCTGACAAAATGCATTGTGTTGTGTATGTGGTAGATGCTACAGGATCAAAGAAAGTACTTGCATCTGAAAATGCAGAGGAGACATTCAGAGACTTAAGAGAAAGACTTGCAAGCACATGTAAAAAAAAATTAAAAAGCTAATTGACAAAGAAGAAATATTCAAAACTAATTAAGCAGTTTTTTTATTTCTTTTATTTTATGAGATCATTAATTTTCCGTTATAATTTCCCAATATTATCGCGTTCATTTGTGGATTACTTTTTTTAGTTTGACAATTTTTTGAGTGTCATTGACAATAATTTTGTTAAATAATTATCGTATACATATATGGATAATGAAAGAAAGTCGAAATTTGTTTTTAATTTGATTATAAGCATTTATGATACGACTTTGTAGATGTACCTCAGCTTGTGTTAATGAATAAGATAGACCAACTTCATGAGAACTTTCAAGGTGACTTGGAGAGGGTTTTCTACAGCCAGCTCGTAAAGACCAAAATGGGGCATATTGCAGATTTTACATCTCTAGATGAAGGAAATATACTTTTACAATCGAATTATTCAAAAGAAACTAAACCTGTCTTGGGAAAGGATATTTTGACTCTTTATAATTTAAAGACAATCATTGACAGGTCCAAAGACTATTTTAAATATATAGTAAATAAAACATGATGTTCTAAAAAGATAAAAACAAAACATTACTTTACGATGAAATATTCTATAGATATGTAGATGCAAGATGCATTTCCAAAAGATGATATGTTTTTATTTATTTTATAGTCTCATATGTGCGTGAGCAAACAAATAAAGTAACAGGCTTTAGCGCGTTATGATTTTTTTTTTTGCACACACCGTTGCAGTGACACTATATCTTATACAGCTTCTTGTCAAAGTGAGCATGAATTTTAATTTTTCGTTGCACTTCCTCGGCGTTTAATAACGATTTTGAAGTCAAACCAAAACGCATGCTCTAACCTTTTGGCGCCATTCGGTGTTTTGAATGCAATAGATTTCCATTCAATTCAAATGCAGAAAACACTAGTAATATAAATATCATAAATTGTAATATTGAATATAACATTATATAATCCATAGAATCTTGAAATTTCCATAAATTTTCAATAGTTTTATATATTTCATTTTCATTATAATATCTTTCAGAAAATATCCATCAATAAAAATTTGAGCGATATTAAAAATGAAGAAATGATTTATCGCATATTGCTAAGGGTGCCTTTCAAAAATATTGCAATCATTCAGAAGGTCCTCATAAACAAGTAAAGAGCTTGAAATTTATAAATTTACTCAAGAATATTGAGAAGTGATGGATCTTTATATTGTTAACATCTACTTTGACTCGGAGCCTCGGTTTTGAAGGCCTTATCTTAAGGACCCGCACATTTCACTCCAAATTCAGTGCCTAGGTAGGGCTTTACAAACGAACAGATACTACTTTTAGTGTTTTAGGTCATTCACGACCGTGATTCGAATACACAACCTCCCATGGAGCGAGCGACCTTCAGATTAAGCAACCTTGTCGGTAAAGGAAATATGACAAATGCATTTTTTTTTCATTACATCAATATACAAATAATTTATAAAGTAATCCTATCTTAATATTTGTGTCAACTTCTTTTTAAAACTTTTTATTTGTTACAAGATTGTTCTACGAAAAGACATACTTTTTAAAAGAAATCAAATAAACAGAGCAGCCATCAGAAAAAAATCAATTTAATCATTTTCAGCTTGTTCTAGCTTTCTGTATGATTTTGTCTTTCTCCAGTATAAGATTTCAGATATATTTTGTCCTGTAAAATCTTAATCCTTTAATGCAAAACTATTACTCACATTGACAGCTGGGGTTGAGAAGGGTCGGAGTAATCATTATTTATTTAAACAAAAATGTATTTCAATTTTAACAGACGCTGAAACTGTTCCATAATTTGGCAAATCATTGCCTGGTTCTTCGCGAAAACGAAGCTTTGATATATTTTTATTTTTTCATCTTTAAATCGCCCTTTAAGTTCAACCTTTCAGGGTTCGACACTAACGCTACTCCGCTGGCCCGGGAAAACTGAATACTGAGATCGGGCTTCCAAACATGTCTTTAAACTTGCCCTGCAGGGCTACAGTAAATTTCACCAATTACTCACTAAGAGCAAGAACCTAATTATAATTTACAAACAATATACCTGATAATTGTTAAATTTATTTTCATACATGTTTTATCATCATAATTATTATTTTTGTAAGTCAAAATGTAAACTAATAAGGTAATTCGAAATACCTTAAATGATTATAATTATGGAATTTTTCGAATAGAAAAAATTGTCTTATCATAGAGTGACATATAATTTTTACCCAAAATACAGCCAGAATGCAGGATTTTGCATCTCTATTTTCAAAATTTCCCGGAGGAGGCCCCCTGTACCCCTACCAGCAGGAGGAGAAACCCTCTCCTGCGCCTACCCCCTCGTCGCTTCGCGACTCGGCCACCAGCCTTCGGCTGTTATAGACAAGTAATACATGAACAGGGCTAGTAGGAATTAGAAATGGTTAGCCCTGCTGACAACTATGGTTTTAAAGTTAGTGTCGATCCCTGCCTTTGTATCAAACTTACCCACTCTCAAGAATTATTAACCTATAACGATACACTTGTCAGAGAATTCCATGTTAAGTCTTCTACTGAGAGGTCACTTATTTTTGGAAAATGTTTGGACAATAATTGATCTAGATCTTAATGGTTGAAGTGTAATTTCAGCGACTACAGTTTTGTTAACAACTTATCAAAAGGAAAATTATACACCTATACTTGATTTTATACAAGTGTTAACAATTTTCATCTTGATCTTTGCGCTTAATAAAATAACTTTCCTTGTTTTCTCTCAACGATTAATTAAAGGACGCAATTTTAAAACAGCCTGTTCAATTTTTGTTTAAGTCTGTATATAAAAGTGATTGATAGATAATACATTCATATCTTAAAACTTACAAGTCTTTGAAAAATAAAAGAACATTTTTTCGAACATATGGCAAGATCTTTACTCAAACTCCATACAGCGTCAATTCTCCGGGACTACTTTCCCTACGAATAATGGAGTTGTAGCGTAACGTAATACTGAGCTGTTTGGAGCTTAGATCTTTACTAAGCGTGATAAAATAAAGACTCCAATATGTCTTGCATTTTCTAAATAAGACATTGAAACACAAGGAACAATATTAAAAAACAAAGCGTTTTCATTTGTTGGATGTTCTTCTAGTATTTGTCTGCATATAACGGTCGATAGATATTTGTAATTCTCAAGATAGCAAATAAAAATAAAAAAATATTAATTTTGTAAGACTTTAGTTTCTAGTTATGAATTTTCATTAGATAATATAATCTCTTTGTAAATGAAATACCTCTTAGGGAGATTCATGTGCACATTCTGTATTTCTACTTGAAAAGATATGTAATCTTTCTTAAAAGGGGTAGACCTTACTTTGATAAATTCCTTCAAAACTCAGCGATTAGGTTCAACAGTGTAGATTTTTTTCAAATAAAAATCGTTAGTACGCGGTCATAAATATGTCCACAAATATTTGCACATGATTTTAGACGAGATATAACATTGCATTATTGACATAGTTATGATATGATTATCTTAAGTCCAAGGCCCTCAGGACGAAAGTCGGTGAGTTTTGAAGAACTTTTTGCACGTCTCCTCCAATGTCTATTTTTAAGGAGCTGTATCATAGCTACAGTTTTCTTTATTCTCTTTGAAGAGCTTTAAATTATTCTCTTTGAAGAGCTTTAAAAATATAATACGATACAACCTGTAAATAAAATTAAGCCATGTGAAAAATTTAAAAATTTGACAAAAACCGCGCAAGTCTAGAAAATAATCTCACCTGTATGAAATGGAACCAAGACAGTCAAGATTCAGCTTTCCACTGGAATCCTGTCTATCGCGGCCGCTCATTTTATACTAGGTTTAGCTTTGTAGATTTACATCTCCATTTTTGTAACTCCTTCGAAATTTGCAATAATTACTTTAAATTTCAATTTGAATTTTAATTATTGTTATTCTGACCTTGAGTACTTTTTAAAATTCTAATGCACTTTTAAAATAATTTCCAATCTTTTGCAAAATCTTTAAATATTATTTGTTGTAGCTAATTTATTCAAATATCTTACCTCTGGTCACTTCAATACTATTGGTTCCTTCTTCACTCTGACCAAATACATCTTAATTTTTATAAACAAAAAAAGTAGCAGCTTCATTCCCATGATTTATTTTGTGGGACCGTCCGTTTAAAAGTTTAATTCCTATTGATCAGCCTCTTTAATTACTTTTATCTGTAGCGCTCGCGTTCGTTATCTCTTGTCAGAGTAAAACTGCAAACTCATAAAATCTGTTTCATTTTTATATTTACTGTAATTTTTATTATGATATCTATACGATAAACATGGTGGAGTTGATATAGAAGATACCACAGAGTCTGAGACATCTGTTTCATATTTCATCATATTCATTATTTGGATATTTTATTTGAAAAAGACGTTAATGGTATTCTAACAACCAAGCTGTGTGTATAAACGCGATTACTCAATATACCATCATCACCTGCATACGGAGTTTGTATAATTCAGTTGATTCGATACACAAGAGCATGCTTTTGGTATCATCAAATTAATAAAAAGAGTTAAATTATCGATAAACAAGCTGATGAAACAGGAGTATCAGCAGTCATGTTTAAAGGCATCATTTCGTAAGTTCTATATGGTCGATACACTGACCTAGTCAGTAAAAACAATTTTTTGAGTGAAATGCTAACCGACGTTTTCATACTTATTGTAAGTTATTATTTATACACTGAATTGACGGCAGATTTTTCCGTATTTCCCGATCATGACAAGGAGCACACGGCGGGTGTGACCGGTCGGCAGGGGATGCTCACTCCTTCACGGCACATGATCCCACCTCTGATGGTTTGAAGGTCCATGTTCGCTCTGTTCTTACATAGTATTGCCTTATGGACTTTGGATGTTGATTACTGTTCGTTCTCTCGATTTATTTCAGATTCCTTATAAATCAAACAAACAATATGAATGTTAGTTTGCTTGTTTAAAATAGCGCTTCTGGCCGTGGTAATCAATTAAGGAACATTATCTGATGAATGAGAAAAGGGGGTTCTGCCCCACCCGTCCGTCTTATAGGAAAATAGAAGGCGTCCCTCACCAGCCGTCCCTCACATTGAATGATATAAGAAGATATCCTTCACTATAGAGTATTGAAGGAAGTCGATTCAGTAAGTCACTGGTCATTTAAGGACAGACGAGACGTTCCTTAATGAACGATAAATTTTTCTAAGAGTTTGTCATTGAAGTGTTGCTACTTAAACATGTTTACTTACAAAAATTGAGGTACCTTACCAGGCATTTCTGCAAGATACCAGGGGTAGTTTTTCTTATATAATCCTTTGGGGTAGAAAAATAATTTTCCAATTTCAAATGTTTGAGTGTTTGGATTTTTTAAAAACGTTTAGAAACTGGTTTAGAAATCAGAATATTATTAAAATTTTGAATATTTTTCATATATTACGAAGATATACAAAACAGATTTTGAGGAACGTCTAGTCTTACCTTAAATCACCTGTACGATCGATACGGTGGAATGTTGACCTATGGCGATGACGGTCACTGCAGATTTCACGCTAACCGTTGATCTATTGTACTTAGCCTTTTAAACTGTGGAATGTGATTGATTGATTGATTGATTGTTTATTGTTTAACGTCCCTCTCGAGAATTTTTCACTCATATGGAGACGTAACCCTACGCCGGTGAAGGGCTTCAAATTTAGACCTATACTCGGCACTCAGGGCAATAGAGCAGTGAGGGTTCTTTATCGTGCCAGCGCCTACCGTGACACGGGACCTACGTTTTTAAGGTCATATCCGAAAGACCCGTGACTTTCACTTCTGATGCCGAGTGCTTGGCGAAGGAACAGTCGCTACCTATTTTTACGTCTTTGGTTTGACACGGCACCGGGAACGAGAATCGAACCCGGACCTCCCGATCACGAAGCGAACGCTCTACCACTAGGCTACCGTTAACGGTCTGTGGAATGTGAAGTCTGCATTCTGAATTCAGGCATTGAACAAGCAGGACATTCCATGGCTATGAGGGTCACTGCATGCTGCAAGCTGACCGACGATTTATTGTACAAACTGTTGAATGTTAAGTCTGCATCCTGAATTCAGACGCGTAAGAAGCAGAACAGTCATTTGAGATTAATGAACAGAAGCCGGGTACTTTCCGATAAGATAGTAGTAAATACTGTTTATATGAATAAAAACCCTTAATCTTGATCTAGACTTTAAGAGAGCAAGATATACTGGAATTAAATACTGAAAAAAACATTGGACTAGAATAACCAAGAAAATGTTTAGCTGAAATGGCGCGCAACGGGGAATACATGTGTGAGGACTGGCAAGACATTTACGCGGGTATGTTATGGAAGCATATAAGCCATTTCTCGGAAAATTTAGACTTTTTAAAAAAAAATTTAGTTTGATAAATTACCAAAACCGCTGATAAACGTCAACTGTTATTAACTACTGAATACAGATAAAAGAGTGTCTAAAACAAAGACGGGCACCACTGCCACAGGATCACGTGACTTCTATTGGAATTTTCCTTAATAAAAAGGCTAATAGAACAACAATACCCTGGAGTTTATTAATTTCTTTGAGTGAAAAATATAGTTGAAAAACATCTATTTTGCCTAAAAAGTGCTGCTAGAATCCTACTGTCCTGTCAGTGAAATAATTATTCCACACATTCGCACAAAACCTTACCCTGTGTTTTGAATTTTATACATATCAACCGAGATTTTTCGTAAAATCATGCTTAACTCGGGATTCTAGCAGCACTTTCCAAGTTTGGCAGACGGCAAACTTTGCATCTGTACAAATCTTATGTTTTGAAATATTCAGCTTATATATTGTTGTTCTGCTGCATTATTTTTGTCACAAATGACAGAGGAAAGTCCGACCAGGATACGTATATAGCCGACTGTCTTCGAAATAGAATATCATCAATGAAAATAAATAAGCATACCTGTTTTATTCAGTGAAATCCATATAAATTTTACATAATATTAATTATATTTGCTTTTAAACTCCATTTCATTTATCTCTGTACAAGCCGTCGTAGCCAAATTCTCTTTACACGACATGATCAATTCCTAAGTTACTTGATGTACACATATGACGTCATCGGTGGTAGATTTTAATAAAAATTACAGATACAGCATAACAAAATAAAAACATTTTATTTTTGTTACTGTTTACACGTTTCTATTCATTTTCTAGAGTTTAATAACATCTCAAAACACCAATATTACGAAAACTTGTGTTTTAAAATTGACGTCATCTCGCTTACTATGACGTCATAATGTAGCACTGATTTAGTCAAGGTAGAATATTTTGTATGCTTCCTTATCACCCCTGCGTAAACAGCGAAGTCATTTGAATAGGCACAAGAGAACTATTCATGGAACACCTTATGCAAATAAGTGTCCAGTTTGCCATTTAAAGTTTAATCGAAAAAAACAATTTTAACCGACATATGAAGACTCATGCAAAGGAAACGTGGGCGGATCCAGTCGATGAAAATAAAGTACCAGCGTCAACTAAGAAAAGAAAAGTCGTAGATTTACTTGATGACACACCGGAGAAACGACCAAGATTGTCAGAAAATAATCCCGCCTGTAGTACAGAAACCATCGCAAAAAATGCGAAGAGTACAGAGGAAACGGCTCAAATGCAGAGAACAGAAATAGTTTCAAGGATGCAGAAACCCTGCTCAAATTAAAGAGAGTGCATCGGCGACAGAATCATCACCCGGCAAATACAACCGTTGTACTCAGATGAAACCTTTGCTCCCAGGAAAAAAGTTTTGTCAATCCTGCGCTGAGGGAGGACGTGAATGCCGCTGGTGCCACCGACCCCTACCCGAGCGTTTTTACAGTAAGAGAACGGATGTCTGTGATAGATGCATTGACAGACGCCAGCGATGGCAGGCAGGTGGAGGAAATAAAACGGCGCTAGAGGGAGCAGTAGAAACTAAAGTGCTGGAGCCAAACCCTGGAAATTTGTGGGACATACTCCAGTTTTTCAGAGACAATAGTGATGAGATTAGATATTTACTTCAAACTACATTGTGGTCCAAAAAAGGTATCAAATGGTTTCTAACATTATATGTAAAATTCGTCAAGTACAATGAAAACAACGAGGCTGTATATGCCGAGCCCGCATTTAGATCTATCAATTTAACGCTGACTAATGGGGCAGAAATAAAAGAGCAATTAGCTAAAGCATTCAAAAATTTATATATTAGTTTTGAGAGGGATGGGAGTGGGTGGTTCATTGATCAAATTTTTAAAATGTAGATCAATACCGTTGAGTTCATTCCTCTTGCGGGAAGCAGTTTTCTTCCCTTACCCCCTATGCTTTTAAAGAAGAAAGCGGTGTTAAACATACAAAACACAGACCAGAAATGTTTCCTTTGGTCGGTGTTAGCCTCCCTTCATCCATGTAGTCGTAAAGATCATGCAGAAAGGGTATCAAATTACTTACAATACGAGCAAGATCTCAATACAGAAGAGCTAGATTTTCCCTTGCCTCTGTCTCAAATTAAAAAATTCGAAACGAAAAACAACATCTCTATCAATGTGTTTGGATTAGAAAAAAAATGAAATTTTCCCCCTTCAAATAACAGAACATAAGCAGGCAAAAAATCACGTGAACTTATTGTTAATTTCAAAAGGAGACAAAAGACATTATTGTCTCATTAGAAATTTGAGCAGGCTACTGACTAATAGAACCAAACATAAAACAGGTACATATTACTGTAATTATTGCTTTCATGGATTTTGTAGACAAGAACTGCTCAAGGAGCATATTCATTACTGCTCTCCTCATGGCCCTCAAAAGTTGACTTTCCCAAAGTCAGGGGATGATCAATGGGTACTGTTCAAACAAGTCAGAAAGCAATTGAAAGCACCCTTTGTCATTTATCTAGACATAGAAAGTTTAACAGTACCTAATAAGTATTCAATCATGCGATTCAAATCCAGCACATTCCTCAACCACTCCTTACCAAAAACACGAACCTTGTGGATTTTGTTATTATGTCAAATGTTTTGACGACAGCAGATCCAAACCTGCCTATGTGTATAGAGGCACCAATGCTATGGATCATCTATTTGAATGTTTGATCAGAGAGGAAGAAGAAATTGATAAAACACTCTCTCATGTTCAGCCCATGTCTCTCTCTTCAAAGGAAGAACCTGCATTTCAAAATGCCACAGATTGTCACATATGTGAGCAACCTTTGGGGGCTGACAGGGTTAGAGATCACGACCATTTAACGGGAAAGTTCAGGGGTGCTGCGCACGGTCAATGTAACTTACAATATCAGTTTAGAAAGGGAAAAAGAGGCAATTCCAACTACTATATTCCTGTTATAGCCCACAATAGTCGTAACTATGACCTTCATCACATGATGAGCGCCGTTGGGAAACTCAAAGATAAGAAAATATCATGCATTCCCAACAACATGGAAAAATACATAAGTTTTTCTTTGGATAATTTTCGTTTCATAGACTCGTTACAGTTTTTGAACGCCTTGCTTGAAACATTAGTAAATAAATTAGCCAAAGAAGGGGGGTCAACATTTCAGAATTTGTCCAATCATTTTCCCAATGACAATGAAGGACATTTACTTCTTTGGAAAGGGGTGTATCCTTATGACTACATGTCCTCCTGGGACTGTTTCCATGAGCAAGAGCTGCCTCCCATTACAGCATTTTACAATCGATTGTCTGAATCAGATATATCAGACAAGGACTACACTCATGCGATGAATGTTTGGGATATATTTCATTTATCGAATATGGGTGATTATCATGATTTATACTTGAAAACTGACGTGCTTTTGTTGTCAGACGTCTTTGAAAACTTTAGAGACTTGTGTTTAAAGTCTTATCACCTGGACCCCGCTCATTTTTACACATCTCCAGGTCTAGCCTGGGAGGCAATGTTGAAAATGATCAAGGTGAGCTTCAATTGTTAGATGATACTGATATGGTCTTAATGATTGAACAGGGTATTAGAGGGGATGTGTCTATGATTTCTAAAAAATATGCCAAGGCTAACAATCCCATGGTCTCTGATTATGATCCATCCAAACCCAATACTTGGTTGACCTATTTAGATAATTATGAACAATTTGTATGGGACGAGTATGTCAATGCCTCATCCCGAGAGAGATTTTGCTTGGTGAACTCAAGAACAATTGGAGACATTTAATGTCATGGATGTACCAGACAATTCTGAGACTGGATATACTTTGGAGGTCGACTTGGATTATCCAGATAATCTTCATGATAATCACTATGATTATCCCTTAGCCCCACAGAACAAGACAATTACTCAAGAAAGTTATCTCCTAAAACGTTTATGCTCAAAGAAAAATTAGCATTGAAAGAAAACTTTTCTAAGCTTGTTCCAGATCTCAATGCAAAGAAAACATATGTCTTACACTATCGAAATTTGAAATATGTCGAAGGGACTTAAACTGACAAAAATCCACAGGGTTCTAGAATTTACACAGTTTTATTGGTTAAAGTCTTACATAGATTTAAAGACACAAAAGAGAGCGCAAGCTACATCTGATTTCGAGAAAGAATTTACAAATTAATGAATAATTCGGTCTTTAGAAAAACCATGGAAAACATGAGAAAAAGAGTAAATGTGGAATTGGTACACACTAAACGGAGACTACGTAAGGTATGTGCCAAACCAAACTTTCAGTGTTTTAAGATCTTTAATGAAGATTTGCATGGTGGCAGTCAATCTTAGAAAGACAAAAATTGTTCTCAATCGACCTATTTATGCAGGGTTCTGTATTATCGACCTCGCTAAGCTGTTCATGTTTCAGTTTCATTATGACTTTGTAAAATCCACCTATGGGGATCAAGCTAATCTTCTATTTACCGACACTGATAGCCTTTGTTATGAAATACAAACAGACGATATTTATCAAGATATGTTTAAACATCTATCCCTCTTTGATACCAGTAATTTTGACAAAGACCACTATCTCTATTCCAAAACGAACTGTAAATGTTTGGGAAAAATGAATGTGGAGGAACACCAATTCAAGAATTCTTTGGTCTAAGGCCTAAAATGTACAGCTTGTTATATGATGGAAAAGAAAAGAAAACTGCAAAGGGTGTAAAGAAGTCAGTAATTGACAAACACTTGAAACACGAATCCTACAAGCAAGCTCTCTTTGATCTTTGCTCCGCGAGGCATTCAATGAATTTGATCAGAAGTTTTAATCACCAATTGTACTCTGTTTCAAAACATAAAACAATTTTAAGTCCGTATGATGACAAACATTATGTACTCGACACCGGCATACACACATTGGCCATGGTCATTATAAAATCAGAAAATAGAGCGCATTTGATACCTAGTTACTTGTCATTGTAAATATTGTTTTGTATTGAAATAAGAAAAAACAATGTATATATAAAGTGTCATTTATTATTCTGTACATGGATAAATGATAAAGTGTTCACAATTTGTAATTGTATGTTTATGTACATATCTTTAAGAATTATGTGCGATGTTTGTTTATATTAATAATAAAATCGGAACTTGGCATTGAGTTATTATTTTTTCCTTAAGAATAAACGGGAACGTCACTTATATTCAATCATCTGATTCTTCCTCCTCCCCCGATTCTGCATCAGAATCTTCATCATCACTATATTCTTCATCAGACTCTTCATCATCACCATATTCTTCACCATCAGTAATGTCTTCAAGTCATTCATCAAAGTCTAGTTTATGCTTATTAAGAACGCGGGAAATGACTTTTTCCAGATCTATATCGTTATTCTCCATCAGGGTTGAGACTTTTCGGATACTGCGTTGAAGTTTGCTTTTGTTTAGGTTAGCAGTAATAACAAGAACTATGCATTGACTATTTAAACTCATGGTTCGATTTTCCTTTCCTTTGTTGAAGAGATTCTGCATAATGCAGATCACACTTAGGTTAGGATGGTGAGCACCTTGCGTAAATAGTTCACGAATGTCCTTATCCGGGGTGGCATCTTTCATCACGTCATCAATAACCAGCAGCGTTCTTTCACGACATTTAATGAACTTGTCTGTTTTGATGTCTTCTGTGATGCCTTGAATGAAATTTATATTTGGCATCCAGTACTTAAGCTCATCATAAATGGGTTGCCATCGCTTATAAATCCACACGATTCTTTCAGGTGCTGGGCTTATAAGCTGTTTATTATGTAGTAGTAAGTTTTTGATCCATGTAGATTTTCCCGACATTGTTGGCCCCGCAACGATTATGGTAAAGGGATGTACGAACTGAAACTTGTTCTCGATGCCTTCTGATAACTCATCCATTTCGGAAGGAGGAGGACTGAAATCCTGAGGAGGAGTGAAATGAGGAGGAGGATTGAAATGAGGAGGGGGAGGAGTGAAATGGGGAGGAGGATTGAAATGAGGAGGAGGAGTGAAATGAAGAGGAGGAGGAGTGAAATGAGGAGGAGGACAAGGTTCAGAGATTCGAGGATATGGTTCACTGCCCCCATGAGCAGTTCGCCAATGTCTCCTCAGATTATCAGGGCGTGAAAATTTCCTCTTGCATATAGAGCATGATGTTGACTTCATGACTGCTTGGTAGAAAATGATGGCAATTGTTAAATAGACTCTTTATATATCCCTTAGTTCACGTTCTTCTACCCAGGAATTGAACTTCTTTGGATATCCTTGCCATTTTACTAAGACTTCTACCTTTCTCCTTCATCGGTGCTGTTTTCAGATTTTCTCAATCTTCCACAAGTCATCTCTGGTTTTGTTGACTCTTTGAAGCTCAGATTCATAAAAAGGTTCCCTCCTCGATGGAGTCGTTATCATAATCTGTAATTTTGGAGACTGGTATCCCTTGACGTAAGAATCTCCTGTGTATTATAAAAACTTCTGTCCATTTCTGTTCAAAATTCCTTTGGAAAATGTGCATGGTGCTTGCTATTCTTACATAATCTCCCATTTTAAATTTGAAACTCTTACGTGGTTTTTGCGCTTTCTTTTTTAAAATGCTGGGTTTTAAAACATCTACATATAATTTCTTCCAGGTCACCGCTTTATTTGCTTTATTTATTCATGTATCTCTTGGTGATAAGCTGTTCAATGATCTGTGTGGTCGACCGTTATAATTTTGGATGACGTCTTGTAGAACGTCTGTAAATCTGTGTTCTATTATGGGTGAAATATCGATACATCATGACTTTGAGAGTCCGAATGAACCGCTCGGAGTAATTCGCATGAGTGACGTTCTGTGTGACGTAATGATCAACTCTTTGTCTTCTGAACAAATCTTTGACCCATCGATTTTTGAATTCACTTCCTTTGTCTGCTCTGAGTTCTTTGGGTTTACGTCCCGTTTTGAAAATGTCATTCAAAGCATCTATTATACTGCCATGGAGTTGGTTTTTTAAAGGTCTAACCCAAGCATATCTTGAGAATACGTCAATGACGATGAGTAAAATATCCCACATCTGATACAAAAGAAAAATAGTACATACATGTATATTTTCTACAACAATAACAATAGAAACCTTATATAAAAGAATCTAGTTCATGTATACTCTACAATAACAAAAGGTATGGAGGATTTAGGGGTGGAGGTGGGTAAAATTTGTAAACCTGATTTTCGGAGCCCAAATTTTTTTATTGATAAGAATAAGGCTAATAGCCGTAACTAAGGGGCTCTTAAGTATAAAACCCGGAAAATCCCTTCGGGACCCATGGATTCACACAAAATGGTGATTAATAAAAATACGCAATTTTGTACGTATTTAGATAACATAAATTCCTTAATATACATAAATACACTTATGTGCACTGAAATACTAAAACTGATGAATAATTCGGAACATATATATGAACATGAAGCACATTTGCAGCTCTGTTCTGCAGCATGTTAAATAATAACTAGAGGTACTGAGAGCAATGAGCTCACTAAATGATACCCCCTCCCATATGAATATAACAGCAGTGTCCATGTTTTGCTCTGGAAAATCAGAAAAACATGTCAGATCAAAAAGTAAAGTAGGAGGTGCACAATGGCAATATGTAATTAAGAATCTGTGAAAGTTTTATTAAATTTCCTTCAATGGTATGAGAGGAGTTGCGGATAAGAGATGGGTACCCCAAAGCGTAACAGACGGACGTACGTACAGATATATCTTGATTGATTGATTGATTGATTGTATATTGTTTAACGTCCCTCTCGAGAATTTTTCACTCATATGGAGACGTCACCGTATGCCGGTGAAGGGCTTCAAATTTTGAGCTGTACTCGGCACTCAGGGCCATTGAGCAGTGACGGATCTTTATCGTGCTAACGCCTGCCGCTGACACGGGGCCTCGGTTTTTAAGGTCTCATCCGAAGGACCCGCAACTTTCACTTCAAAGTGCCGAAGGCATGGCGAAGGAACATTTGCTACCCATTTTAACGACTAGGTCAGTCGCGGCCGAAATACGAACTCACGACCTCCCGATCACGGAGCGAGCGCTCTACCGACTGAGCTACCGTGAACGGTGATATATCTTGATAGTTGTTGAACAAAAAATTCCTTAAAGTTAAAAACCTTATCATTGGAAAGGAAGAAAGGGTCTGACCCCTCAAATAAAGGGACTTAAGGGACCAGAAGACTTTCATCATCCATAACTACATGCATTTAATAATTTTATAGAAAGTAAAAGAATTTAATCGAAAGAGAAAAGTCTTGATATTATTATGATCTAGCAAAGATCATTGTCAAAATCATATCTTATAAAAAAAATCGGACGGAATACCTATTCGTTGCTTGCAACGAACACTCATCTAGTTTCTTATTATTAGGGTCTTCTGTCTCCAACGGAAGACCCTTCTATTATTCTACTGTTTCTTTTTCACTTTTATTAAAGTCTTCCGTCTTCAGCGGAAGACCTTCTTGTTATACCCCCTCTTGAAAAGCGGGAGGGTATATAGTAATCGTTAATTCCGTCCGTCCTTCCATCCGTCTGTTACGCTTGTGGTACGCTTGGGGTACCCATCTCTTATCCGCTCATACTATATCATATCATCTCATACCATTGAAGGAAATTTAATGAAACTTTCACAGAATCTTTATTATACCCCCTGCGGTAGGGTATATAGTAATCGTTAATTCCGTCCGTCTGTCCGTCCGTCCGTGTGTTAAGCTTTGGGGTACCCATCTCTTATCCGGAACTCCTTTTATACCACTGAATGAAATTTGATGAAACTTTCATAGAATCTTTATTACATATTGCCATTGTGCACCTCCTTTTTTACTTTTTGATCCGACACATATTTTGGGTTTCCCATCGCAAAACATGGACACTGTCATTTATACACATATGGGAGGCGAGGGGTATCTTATTGTTCGTCTTAGGTTTCTTTTCCACTATTTTTACTATTATTGTTTTTTTTTTCCTACCGATTTTGTGCGCGTGGTTTCTCGAGAACGGTTCGATCGATTTTCATGAAACTTTCAGATCTGATAGAACATAAAAAAATCTAGATTATATATATATTGTTTTATTTTGATGACTCACTTCCAGTTCAGAGTTTTTTGCGATTTAGTGATTTTAGAGGGTCACTTTGTCCGGCAGTTTTCTTAAAAAGCACTAAACACAGAAGCATGAAATTTTCAGTGATGCTAGATCAACCTTTGGAAAAGTGTACTTAGTATATCACAGCTACTAGAAGTTCGAAGCGCCGACGCGGGCTATGGCCCGAAAATAGTCCTTTTAAGAATTTTTAAATTTTTAGCACCTTTTCTACGATAACTTTTTACCTAGAAATATTTTGTTAAAGCATGTAGAACAAAAAAGGTGTAGAATTCCAAGATATTTCAAATGACATTTCAAATAAAGGGCCTGGAGGGGCCGAAAGTTTTTCCTTTATATCTCAAAAGTATTGAGAATTTGTGATACGTCAAAAAAGCAAAGTTGTTCAAAATGTCAAGTTTAATTTATTGGAGTCGTCAAAATACCCCCGGCGTCGTCAATTCCGGCCAAACCGGAAGCAGTCGGAAAAGGCGTATTTTTGCCTTTCTTGACAAGTTATTTGGTAACATATGTCTCTGGGAGCATTAAAATTGATTTTTCGTCCGTCGTCCTCACTTCCGGTCAAACCGGAAGTAGCAAAAATGTTTTATTTTTGCATCAATTAACATGGATTTAGAGGATTCAAACCATTTTTGGGTGTTATTTCTCATTTTTGTTAAAAATGAAAACTACTTCCGGTCAAACATGACGGAAGACCTATCCGCTGCTTTGCAACGAGCTTTGCTCTAGTTATTATTGTTATTTTTCTTAGCGATTTCTTGCTGACGAGAGCAACCTTTGGAAAAGTGTACTTAGTATATCATAACTACCGGATGTACGAAACGCCGACGCTCGCTATGGTCCAAAAATAGTCCTAACGTAAAATTCAAAATTTCTGATACTTTTTTTCCGATATCTTTTTACCTAGAAATATTTTCCTAAAACATATAAAACAAAAGAAGTGTAGAATAACTTGATCTTTCAAATGATATCTCAAAAAAAGGGCTGGCCCCTGTAATTAAGGGCTGTGAGGGGGTAAAAGTTTTTCCTTTAATAAATCAAAAAGTATTAAGAATTTGTAATATGTTAAACAAGCAAAGTTGTTCGAAATGTCAAGTTGAATCTATTGGGGTCATCAAAATTTGTCCAGTGACGTTCCTTCCGGTCAAAATAGAAGTAGTCGGAAAAGGCGTATTTTTGCCTTTCTTGACAAGTTTTTTGGTAACATATGTCTCTGGGAGCATTAAAATTAATTTTTCGTCCGTCGTCCTAACTTCCGGTCAAACCGGAAGTAGCAAAAAATGGTTTATATTTTGCATCAATTAACATGGATTTAGAGGATTCAAACCATTTTTGGGTGTTATTTTTCATTTTTGTTAAAAATGAAAACTACTTCCGGTCAAACATGACGGAAGACCTGCCCGCTGCTTTGCAACGAGCTTTGCTCTAGTTATTATTGTTATTTTTCTTACCGATTTCTTGCTGATGAGAGCAACCTTTGGAAAAGTGTACTTAGTATATCATAACTACCGGATGTACGACACGCCGACGCTCGCTATGGTCCGAAAATAGTCCTAACGTAAAATTCAAAATTTCTGACACTTTTTCTTCGATATCTTTTTACCTAGAAATATTTTCCTAAAACATATAAAACAAAAGAAGTGTAGAATAAATTGATCTTTCAAATGATATCTCGAAAAAAGGGCTGGTCCCTATAATTAAGGGCTGCGAGGGGTTAAAAGTTTTTCCTTTAATAAATCAAAAAGTATTGAGAATTTGTAATATGTTAAACAAGCAAAGTTGTTCAAAATGTCAAGATGAATCTATTGGGGTCGTCAACATTTTTCCAGTGACGTTCCTTCCGGTCAAACCGGAAGTAGTCAGAAAAGGCGTATTTTTGCCGTTCTTGACAAGTTTTATGGTAACATCTGTCACAAGGAGCATAAAAATTCAATTTTCCGTCGGTCGTCATCACTTCCGGTCAACTAGCACAAAATGGCTTACATTTGTATTAATTAACATAGATTTGGAGGAATTTAACCATTTTGAATGTATTTGCGTTATTTTTTATAAAAAAGTGAAAGTTACATCCGGTCAAACTGGACGGAAGATCTACTCGTTGCATTTGCTTTGCAACGAGCTTTGCTCTAGTTATTTTTTTTTCTTTACCTTTTTTGCAGAAGATTTCTCGAAGACGGCTCAACCGATTTTGTTCAAATTTTCAGAGAATATGTGTTTCTATCTGAAGTTTGTACCCCAGACTTAATTTTGAAAAAATCACTTCCGGTCGGAAGTTATATTTCTTTCAGTGATTTTTAGAGGGTCTCCATGTCCTTGAGTAAAATCAAAAACGACATAACTAGAGAGCTGAAATTTTCAGCGATGATTAACGACACACTGCTGAATTGCACATTGAATTTAAAATTTTTCAGAAAGATCCAATATGAAAGCTCGGTAGGGATCGAAATCTAAGACACGAATCATGAGTGAATTTTCGAGACATTTTGTATCATATCTTGAAAAGTATAAATATTTTGTTATAACATACTGAACAACATTTGTGGGGAAAGCCAAGATCTTTTATATGATACCAGTAAGAAAGTGCTGACTCATCACATTAAGGGCAAAAAGGGGCCAGAAGTATTCATTCAGTAACTGTTAAGTAATCAGTATTTTGTTAAACATTACTGAAGCAAAAAAAAATTATCTCAACAATTTATATCTATTTAGTTTAATTTTTAGGTTGTATGTTACATAATTAGGGGCAACAAGGGGCCAGAAAGCTTAATCTTTGACGTTTTATATCTCGAAAGTGTGAAATATTTTGATAAGTTTTATTGAACAAAAGATGTTCAAAATAATGTTCTTAACAATATGCAACCTTTCATTTTTCGCTAAACTTCCCCATTAAGGAGTTGAAGGGTTGGCCCCTAGATATTTCTTTTGCAAATAACTTGAAAACGAAAATGAATCTCTGAATAGTTGTTGAACAAAATGTGTTTAAAGTAAAATCAAGAAAAAGGGTCTGGACACTCAAATTAGGGGCCAAAATGGGCCGAAAGTCATCATTCTATAACTTTTTCTCAGTCAATATTTTGTAATACATTACTGAAGCAAAAATGTTTATCTCAACCATCTACGACTACTTAATATATATCATGATTTTTATGTCGTATGCTCAGGGGCCAAAAAAGGCCAAAAGCCTTTAATCGAAAACTCTTTATCATTTAATATTTTGTATTATTATACTTTCATGTAAAATACTAAAATCTGATTGGTTTAGACGTAATTAACAATCCATTCTATTACCCTCAGCCTTAGCAACGCATGTGACAACGGGTAACTCAACGGTAATGCCACATGCGTGGATATTATGCGCGTAGAGTTCACCGTAGAATTTTTAAAACGTAAGTTGCGCATTTGAAGGAACTGGAAAAAACTTGACGTCAATAAAAGCTTGCGTCCGATGTAGCTTACTTGAAAACAACAAACGATAGACGAAACATGCTTGCGAGTGCAGAAATAACGAAACTTTATATGATAAAAGACTCTTAGAGTATCAAACAAACAATAAAAAGGTCAGTAAATCTTTTTAGAAGTAGCGAGGAGTTTGAAAGCTTTGTAAACGTGAACGTTAAGATGATCGACGATTTTCTTTTTGCTGACTTAATTTAAGAAGACATTCAGTATAATAAAATAAATGTTGCCTGTTTTTGAGGGTAACAGTTGAAATTACCACCACTCGGAAAACCGTTGTCAACCTCCGCTGATGCGTTGGTTGACAATGGTTTTCCTTGGGGTGTCAATTTCAACTGTTACCCTCAAAAACAGGCACCATTTATATAATACATTACTGAAACAAAGATGTTTTCCCAACTATCTACAACTATATACATGTACTATGATTTTTATGTCGTATGGTACATAATTAGGGGTCACAAGGGGCTAGAATGCTTAATATTTTACGCTTTATATCTCGAACGTGAGAAATAATTTTTTTAAGTAATACTGAAAAAAAGATGTCCAAAGTAATATTCTTTTCAACGTTTCATTTTTGATGAACATCTCCATTATGGAGTTGAAAGGTTGTCCCCTAAATGTTTCTTTTGAAAATAACTCGAAAACAATCTCTGAATAGATGTTGAACAAAAAGTGTTTAAAATCATGAGAGATTTACGATAATTTGCAGAAAAAAGGGGCAGACCCCTCATAAAAGGGGTCAAGAGGGGCAGAAAGTCCAATTTATGAACATTCAATGTTAAATATCTTTTTACACAGTACGAATTCAAAGCAAAATCGTTTCCTTAAAAATATAATCATTATTTCCGAATAAAAAATTCAACAAAATCTTATCTCATCTCATCGAGAATCGGACGGAAGACCCACTCGTTGCTCGCAAAGGGATTTATCTAGTTATTATTATTATTTTTCCGTACACCAGATTTTATTCACGCGATTTATCGAAGATTATTGGGTGGATTTTCATGAAATTCTTAGAAATAATGTGTTGTTATCTGAAGTTATTTTTTCCGAGAGATTTTTTAGAAATTCGCTCCTGGTGCCAAGTTACGGGACATTTTTTTTAATTCAAAATAACATTTCGTCGTAAATGTGAAACTTTCAGGGATTATAGATCGTGATATTCACTATCCAGGACGCGACATTTCGTTCGTCGTCAGTACCTCCAGTCATTACGACAAACGAATTAAAAAATTGTATTTTCTAACTTTTTTGTTTTTCAATATTTTTCATTTCTTTTTCGAATACTAATAGAGACCCTTCTTAAAAAGGTAAATTTAAAATTTGTTTCAATATATTGGCAAGTCTGAAATCGAAATATTTAAAACATTTAAAAGTCTGAAGCGTATACAAAAAGGCGGCTCCGTCAATTCCGCCATTTCGCAAGTCGGGGTTTATAGAGGCAGCCGAGCGTTTGCTTAAAGAAATCTAACATAAGGATAAATATACACTGTAATGTACGAAACTACTTGGATTGTCACGTAGTAGTTACGTTGCAATTCTGTGTCAAACTCAAACTTAATCGGTCGTTTCACTGCTGTAGTATTACTTGGCTAGATACGATATGTAATGTGTACGATGTGTTAAATATACTTTCTAAATCTCGAAATAAAATATAGGCGATAAGAATTTTTATTTTTTTATTTCATCGAAGCACTCACACCTATTTAAAGGAAGACTACAAAGAAAAGACGCGAATATTTACTCGCGGCGTCTTTTGCAAAATTATGTAGAGTTACCCACTTTTCATAATTCCTAGACTGGTGTACTGTTTAGAATTATAAACAAGTAAATTCAAAGAAGAGCTCCAAATAGCGTAATGGATAGCTTGTTGGATTTTCACACTTGTCACCCAGGTTCAATCGGTTTGGCTTGTTACGTGGAATATTTTCCAGAATCGGACGGAAGACCTCTCGTTGCTCGCAACGAGGTCGTTTCTAGTTATTAAATTATGTTTTGAATTTGTATATAAAGTATAAAGCACATATAAAGCCTTAATTTTCAATTGTGCTCTTAAATACTGAAACTGATGAACAATTCGGTTCATGTGAACCTGAAGCACATTTGCAGCTCTGTTCTGCAGCATGTTAAATAATAAAGAGGGTACGTGTGTGTATAGAGCATTTATTACAAATGCCAAATGAGATTACAGATTTTACAATATCAGAATGCAGCAGAAGGTGGGGCCCAAAAATATCCCACACCTTATACAAAAGAAAACTAGTACATATATTTTCTACAAAATTAACAATAAGTACCTTATACATAAGAAACTAGTACATCTATTTTCTACAATAACAAAAGTTATGCAATAACAATAGGCACCTTATATAAAAGAAACTAGTACATGTATTTTCTACAATAGCAATAATTATGGAGGATTGAAGGGGTGGTGGTGGGTAAAATTTGTAAACCACATTTTGGAGCCGAAATGTTATTCTGATAAGGATAAGGCTAATAGCCGTTACTAGAGGACGCTTAAGTATAAAACCCGGAAAAACCCTACGGGACCCATGAATTCAAACAAATCGGTAATTAATAAAAATATGCAATTTATTACGTATTTAGATCACATAAATTCCTTTATATACATAAATACACTTACTTTAAAAGTGTATGGATTTTGATTTTTTTCTTCAGATTATTGATTCATGATCAGTAGTTAAGAATTTGACTAAAATAGTGGTAAAAAGAAAGATTTTCTTCTTCCAAAAATGAGATCATGTAATGGAGTCAAAATGGTTGAACGTGTTTCTTTTAGAAACATAACTTTGCATAAGATTTTAGTTCCTACCCTATTTAAAGTAAATGCTTTAGCATGTCAAAGTTTTTCAGCCTTCCCGTCGCGTCAATTTTCTCCATATTTTTTCACATTTTTAGTTGTTTTCTCCAAAATGAGATGATGATGAATAAAGGATATGGAGATAACGCACAGTATTCAATTTCAAAGTCCATAAAACAATACAAAATAAGAGCAAAGCAAACATGGACCTCCGAAACATCAGAGGTGGGATAAGGTGCCATGGAGGGGTGAGCATCCCCTGCTGACCGGTCACACCCGCCGTGTGCTCCTTGTCATGATCAGAAAATAACGGAAAAACCCGTCGTCAATTCAGTGTATAAATAATGGACTAACAAATAGTATTAAAAAACGTCAGTCAGCATTTGACTCAGTGATAAATTGTATTTGCTGATAAGATCATTGTATCGACCATATAACTTATGAAATGATAACTTTAAACGAGACGACTGATATTCTTGTTTCATCAACTTGCTTGTCAATAATTTACCTCGTTTTAGAAATTGTTCATACGTAGAGCAAGCTCTTGAGTATCGCATTAACTGAGATATATACACTCCGTATGCAGGTGATGAAGGTATATTGCTGCATAAGTAAGGGAAGTTGACGATAGAAAAGATAAAGTCATCACGTTGGTTGTTAGAATGTTATTTTTCATAAAAGTGGCACAAAGTTTTCCTGAGTAAAAAGATATCAGATAGTTGTAATGAAAGGAAACATACTCGAGAATACAAAAAAATATAATGAATGTTTATAATGAGTTAAAGAAGGTATCAATTTTTCAAAGTATATTCTGGGTAAAAACAACACGGTCAGTGTGAATCAAGTGAGAGTTGTGGTCTTTAACCCATTTTTGGTGTGTGAGGGTGTGTGTGTGTGTGTGTTTTTTTTGGGGGGGGCATGAAAAGGGTTACAAATGAAAACTTTCATCATAAAACTAATTCCTTTCATAAATATTCTGTTTGCTTTTACTTAACTAACTGAGCTTTCTGATCAATTTTTTTTTGTTTGTTTCATTGTCTTTGTCAATTTCTATTTTAGTGTTGCTTTCTGTCGAACTGTGGCATAAATTTCGACTTAATTGCCCATAGCACATTGCTTGATTTCAAGATTTTCAAAATGAAAGTTAACAACCTCTAACATAAAACAATAAAAAAAAACCCTAAAGAAACTGACCTGTTTCTAAAGTGTTTTACAAGAAGAAAATTTACATTAGAAAATTTGTCATTTCCATGTTAACGTCCTGACATAGTGAAAATTTAAATCAAAATATACCCCAATGGACAGGATGGGTATAAATTAGAAGGAGGTGAACCCTGATTATTTAAATCAATGTTAAGTAGGCACACACTGATTCCATGGAATCATTTTTTTAAAAATCATGGCTAACAGATCAAATTTAGTATTTTCAATTTTTCAGGGGAATTTATTTTAAAAAAAAATAATGTTTCTTTTCAAAAGATGCAAAAACATATCTTGAACCTAATAATTTATTTTTACACAATACATGTAGCATTCTCAGGTAGAATATCTGGCGATAATCAATGCCCCCTTAATCACATCAGTGAAAAAAGTCTTAGAATTATAGATTCAATTTCTTCATCACTCAACAAGAGCACTGCATTGATTCAAAATTGGTTAAGTTCGAATCCGAATCATGTTAATGGATTAATATGCCTAGGCAGATACATGTTAGTCTTCATAGTTTTAGTCATAACACATTTGTATATTGGGAAACAAAACTACAAGAACAATGTTACCCAGATAAACAAAATACTTTCGTGGCCTTTTTTATAATCTATAATGTAACATTATCACAAGTATTACAATAATCTGTCAGTAAAATAGGAATCAAAATTTTAAGAAAGTCAGACGGGATTTTTTTTCTTCTTCCTGTAGTTTTGTCGGAAATTTTCGTTTGTCCCCTCAATTTCTGATAAAAACATATGAAGATCATGAACTGTATTCAAGATCAAAAGTCTATAAACATTCTCAACGAATGAAAATATCTATTGTGATGTATTTTTTGTCGTTTCGCTCTTTAACAGATGCTATCACCAAAAAGACATCACATAGGTTTTCCTATATAAGACAGTTGATCAAGAAAAACTCTATGTTTAGGTACTAACAATGAAATACGATTTTGTGTGTTTCTTTTTATCAATACCTTGTCAACCAGCTATAGTCACATATAGACTTGCAAAATGATTGTACTAGAGTTGTTTGTGTAAAACACACAGAATTAATAGGGCATTCTCTACGAATACAATAATCTTCCATCTATTCCACTGATCCCGTCCTGGTAGAAATCTTCGAAGGATCGGATTAATGAACGGCTGAAATTCTTCAATGATCTGATTAATGATTGGCATCAAGAGCACGATCCAATTCAGGCCTGACATTGTTTCATTAACTCATTATCGTATCATGAATATCGTTTTATTGAATTAAAATTAACAACGGGCATATGCCACTTCCAGTATTAGGATGTCAAGCGTATTAAAAAGATTGATAGCAATCAGCAGACAAGAATGGATCTTTTTTCAGTTAAGAATCTAGTTAAATATATACTAAGCAAAATAAGTTTAGCAATGTAAGATATTTATTATAATACAAAGAAAAAAATATAGACACAGCACTTACAATTAGATTGTCTTGTGAGCTTGTCATCATATAAAATATCAGTCAAATTTTATCGACAATTGTTTGATGTTTAGTAAGAAATATCGTGAAACTGATCATGGATACGGACTTGAAAAGTCACATTCAATTTCAATATTGTGTAAGGCCTCAAATTGTAGGAAAAAACAACAACGCAATTGCGTCTCATGCTCTTATAACTTATAAATAAGTTATAAACTCTTATAAAGTTTTGTATCTCAAATATGGTGATCTGGTTCTACTCCTGCTGCAGGACAAGAGTCAGTTCCGCTACGTTGTTGACGTTATGTCTTTTCTTAAGAAACGACAGAGAATGTCTCAAACGTGTCCAATTGGTGACAAATCTGTCAAGCTAATCAAAGATCTCAACATCATTCTGCTGAAGGACAACTTGAGTGTCATGCGGTATGTAGACGACCATTGTCTATGCGGAGCGGGATTGTCGATGACGTTGAGTTAGTGGTACTGCTATGAAAGGTTTTCTATCTCGAAGATTTGCTAAACCTAGCTGGTTTCTTACACTTTGTCCACATAACCTCAGACCAGTTGCACGGCGTAATTCGTCTGCAACTTTAGAAACAGCCATGTAACGGTTACATCTCGGCGTCCAGAGCGCTGATGATCATTAACATGTCATGTGGTCTGGGATCAGTTAAAAAGTCGTCATTTGGTGAACGGATGCACAAGAAAGAAACCGGCGTTAGCATCTCTATAGTCGTTTGATGTTCATTTATGAAAAGTCCTGGACGTTTCCCTATTGACGTTTTTACAATTTTTCACCGTTTTTCTTTTACAAGCGTGCTCGAATGGCCTTTCAAGTAAAAATTCTTTCAGGATCATTTGCGTTCGAGCATAACCTATTGTGTTGGGTTGATTTGTCACAAGGCTGGACGACGAGGTGTCCGCGCATCAAGTCAAAGAAAGAGGCGTGTCTTTTGTTACCTTTTTCTATACTGATTATAAGTAGAAACAAAATTAAACAATTCCAAAAACATTTTTACGATTATACCTATGGAAAAAACAACTGCTAAACTTATTTTGCTCAGTATATATGAATATACAAGTAATAGTCTCATTTATTATAGAAAATGTAAATGTATGATTTGGGGAATATAACATTTAACAATCTAAACACTGCTTAAAATTTAACAGTTAATCATAATTAAGTATACATGTAGTATTTTTAGGGATGTTGCATAAGATTATGCTAATATTTCAGGCATATAAAATTTGTGTTGTTGAGAAAACTGCGACAAAAATTATTTCGGACAGACAAAAATATTATTATGGGAAAAACAGGGTTCCCGCTCTCCTTTGGGGCAGAGATATAATGATAATTTTTTTTTCATTTTAAGTTATCTTATTGATTCGAAATTTTGATAAAAATAAATTATTTCATAAAAATCTCTTTTTGTAAAAGAAGGCTTCGTAACTCAGCTAAGACTCTAGTGTTTTTTTTCCTGTCTGCCCATATTTCTATCTTCTCTGAATCTAACAAGCAAAATTCAAACAAACATGGCAGGCACGGAATATCCATGAATGAAAGGAAAAGAGAATTCTTTTCAAATTAGGGCTTGTGTAAGAAATAAAAAGAGGGACAACTTCTAAAACGTAGAGAGAATAAGACTTGAAGAAAAGAACTGTCTTTAAAAAAAGTTTTGTCGCAAGAAATACTGTAGATTGTGAAAAATCCCGATGATTTTAATTTTCCTATGTTCGCGATTTACCACTTATCCGCGAAATGTAACCTGTCGTTAATTATATCGTTAACTTACATCACTGAAATTTTCAACGCTTAATTAGCATCATCATTTTTATTTATATAATTATTAACTTAATTAAATTGTGAATGAATTTAAATATCTAGGTATTTTATTTAACTTTAATGGGAAATTTTTAAAAACACAGAAGCATGCTGCTTAACAAGGAAGAAAAGCTATGTTAACTTTGCTATTTCAAGTAAATTAAAGAGGTATGAATTTAATGTAGAAACTCTATGTTCAATTTTTGATGCATATGTATGTAGCGTATTACTTTATGGAACTGAGATATGGGGTTTTCATAGATGTTCTGACGTAGAAAAGGCACATTTAAATTTGTAAAAATACTCTAGGTGTGGGGAAGAAAACCTCAAACAGTTTGATTTATTCAGAGCTCGGGCGTTTTCCATTAGCAGTTACAATGAAATTAAGAATATTTAAATATTGGATCAAATTGAGAACAAATGAAAATTGCATTCTTAAGTCCTGTTATGAAAGCATGGTATTACATAATGACAAATGGATTTTATAAATTAAAAAAGAATTGTCCCTTTTAGATCTAGGTCAACTTTGGACAGAAGATAATTTAAATGATAGATCTTATCTCATTATAAAACAACGACTTTTAGATGTTTCAAAGCAAACTATATTAGAAAATATACCAAACTCTTCAAAAGGTAATTTATATCAACATTTAATTGACAATTTCTGTTTGCAGCGGTATTTAACAAAACCTAATGACAAACAAATTTAGACAGCTATTAACAAAATTCAGGTTATCTAATCACACGTTGAATATTGAAACAGGCCGACACCATAACGTACATGTACCTAAGAATAATAGATTATGTACATGTTGTAATCTCCATGATATAGAAGATGAATTTCATTTTATTTTGAAATGTCCATTGTATATTGATATAAGAAAGAAATTTGTGAAAAAGTATTATTGTACTAGGCCTAGTTTCTTTAAATTAATTCAGCTGTTAAGTTCCAATAATATTAAAGATTTAGTAAATTTGGGCAATTTTTTTAATGGAGCAGTAATGTTAAGGAAAAAAAAATTGATGTATAGAATTATCCCATGTATGTGTTCTTTACGTTCACTCTCTCTGTATGTTTTTTTTTTCTTTTTGTTATTATCATGTTTGTTGCATAACTCTGATGGGACAGTTGGCTTAAAGAAATAAAGAAACTGAAACACTGAAACTAAAACCGTACATCATTAATTTTCTATTTATAATAAATTGCTGATGTTTTAAAGCAATGGTATGTCCAGAAGGCGCAACCCCAAAAATAACGTTTTTTCTTCCAAAGTTTAAATTGCAAAAAAAATAAATTATATGAGCATTTGTTATCAAAAAAAAAGCCGTTAATTCACTCATGCGGTGTCACAATTCTATTTTGTAAAATTTGCAGTTTTAGCCCCGTTCTGTAAGTTCTATCAAAATGTATAGTAAATATTTAAAGAATTGACCAAACAATTTTTGAGTTACACGTAACAACGTTAGAAAGGGAGTGGGTTTCTTTTTTCTAACATGCTATAAAGTTTTGCCACCTGGAAAAACTAGCATGGACCTAGGAAATATTTTAACGGGCCACTGAAAAGTAGAATGCATTCAAGTACTTGTTTTTAAGTACCGAAAAAGATTAAAGAGACGAGAAATGTAAAAGTTAATGTCGGTTTAATTTGTAGCTTGGTGTTTAAAATTTGTCACGTAGAAAAGTGATGTTGATCATGTATGATAGACGTGGAACGCCGACAAGCAAATGTTATGCTGTTATATAATTATATAATTAAGTTCTTAATTAATTTTAAGATTCTTAAGAATCTTTCAATATAAATAGATCTATTATCAATATCATATGCATTGAAATAAGCTATTCATGACATTTTTAAAGATACGTGTAAAAATATATCTAAATTAAACGAGTTTGAATCTTTCATCAAGATAAGTGTATATGATGTAGAGTATGTGGACTTTGAGAAACAATGACGTCATGCCACTCAATAGCGACTGCACCAGGTGAACAATTAATGTGTTTTTATTTTATGATAATTTGGAAAATATTTGAGGTATCAAGCTAAATTTTTTGAATATTTTTCTAACTTTTGTTGTTTAATGTTCCTTACAAATTTTGTAAGCATGAACATCATTTTATTAGTTTTATCGCATCTGTCTTCGAACTGTTGCTATTAAAAACAAGACAAACATTCCAATTTTATCTTAACTTTTTTGCAAAGTTCACAGGAATTTATGTAATTATGGTCTAACCATTAACATCGTTCTTCTTTGTGTTCATCGGGCTCCGAGCGTAAACATAAACGATATACAGCGAACAAGTACATTTATTGAATTAGAGTCGTATTTGTCGGAACTTTATAAATTTGTAGATTTGTGAATGTGTTTATTTAATAAGAGTACATTTTAGTGACGGAACATTAAATCTGTCGCTCAGGGAAATATATGAAGCTTTTAAGTAAATTATAGCAGATATAAATACGGGGGTTAAAATGATATTATGCAGCGAACGCATCACCATGGCCATGTGTTTTAAAACTGGACAGAGAATGGCCACAGTTATGCTACTATTGTCCACGGTGATATGGACTGTAAACTGTACGCATCTCTCCTATACGATAGAGGACTACAAGGCCCTGACTTACAGATTACTGGCTAACTACTCCAGTAAGATCAGGCCTATCTGGGATCAAGGCCAGAGCCTCCCAATACAAGTCAGTATGTGGGTGGCTAGTATTAATGACGTCAATGATGTCGCTCAGAAGATGGTAACCACGGCGTATTTGTACGTCACGTGGACAGACGCCATGTTGACTTGGAATTCAACGGAAACAGGGATTTATTGGATGCAGTTGTAATGAATCAGGGTTATTCCAATCAGTGTAACAAAGGATGTTAGGGTTTTTGACTTGGAATGACCTGTCTCCCCTACCATGAAATAGACCAGTCCTGTGCTATATATATAGCGGGTGTTGACAGATTCAATCATTCTATCTGAGAATCCGTTCAGTGCAAGTTCGCTGCGGGAGACGATCTAAGAAGTGGCCAGGTAAGGGTGATAGGATAAGTGACGACGCTGAATAAGCTGAGTCACAATAAGGTTACTTTAGGGCTGAATAAGCCTTATTGTATAGGTTGCGTCAACTGGTTGACCTCAGTAGCTTTGGCATTAGAAATAAAGGCTGAATAAGTCTGTACCCTAGTGCCAAAGTGAACTGGAGACGCCAGTTGACTAGAGACCTTTGGGTTAGTAACCTGGACCCTTGGTTGGGCCAGTTGTCCGGGACATTGGTAAGGGGTGAGACAAGTGGTCCGGAGTCAAATTGTCCCTTGATTTTGTTCTGCGAATCGTAGTAAATATATTGATTAGGTAAATTGTTGAAATAATCATCGTAAATATATTGATTAAGTTTGTGTCCTAGTGGACAAAATACAGATCATTTGTTTAAATTGTTACACTGCAGAAATCCCGGGTGTAACCGGGTACGTGTCCAATTGAATGTATATAGACCGCTCGGCTGGGCACACGTTACAGAATTTTTGGTGGCAGCGGTGGGATTTCTGCAGTGTTAGTAAGAGGGTGTGTGTGTTTATTTTTGGTTCCATAATAAAATTTTAGGGATATCAATTTGTTGTTTATAATGTCGGCTGATCAGTTAGATCGGGAACTGACTTTTCTCAAGGAAGAAATAAGAGAACTAGAGTCAAGTATCCGGCAGCATGAAAGTGTGATACACTCAACACCAAGGTCTCGTGGATATGAGAACCGTGGTAGATACGACTCTGGTATTGCCAGTGGTCCATCGTCTGTCGTTCCCAGGAGTCCTTTGGCTGATCATTTTCCAGATAGCGAGCCAAATAGATCGAGTACTAGCTGTCATCCAAGGGTTAGGTTTCCTGAGGAAATGGAGGCTAGAAATGATGAAACCTTCAGAGAGGGCATGGCGGATAGAGTCGATAGTGGTAATGTAACATACAGGCGTCACCGTAGACCAGTTGTCCAAGATATTGCAACAAAGAAAATGAGTAGAAGGGAAGTCAAAGCTGCAACCTACGATGGCAGTGGATCGTGGTTGGATTATAAGACTCATTTTAACACGGTCAGTAAACTTAATGAGTGGACAGAAGAGGAGAAAGGCTTATTTCTCGCAGCATCTCTTCGGGGTCAGGCTCAAGGGGTTCTTGGTAACTTGCCAGGTGACAACACAGATTATCATTACCTTGTACAGGCTCTCGAAGAGCGTTTTGCACCACCTAACCAAACTGAATTATACAGAGTTCAGCTACGGGAGAGGCGCAAAAGAGCCACAGAGACCATACCTGAATTAGGACAGGCTGTCAGAAGATTGGCAAACTTGGCCTATCCTAAAGCACCATCTGAGGTAAGGGAAACTTTGGCCATGGAACAATTTTTAGATGGCTTACCTGACTCAGACATGCGAATAAGGATCAAGCAAGTGCGCCCAAAAGATCTGAATGATGCCATTAAACATGCAGTAGAACTTGAGGCATATCTAAGGGCAGAAGACAAAAGGGGGTACAAAGGTTATCAACACCAATTGAGGGAAGAGGTAACTACAAATAACGAAACCTTCAATATGGAAATGAAGAACTGGATGTCATCAGTGGAGAAAAATATGGCAGCCATAACCAAGGAAATCAAAGAGCTCAGACAAGGCAGAGGCCAAGTGGACAGAAAATCTTACAAAGAGTCACCTCTATCCAGAAAAAGCATGGATATGATAGAATGCTACAGTTGTCATAAAAAGGGACATTTTAAGCGAAATTGTCCAGAGAAAAACAAGAAAGATGCACATTATAGCCAGAAGACTTCAGGGAGTAGTGATCCCAAAAGGAAAAACAATGATAAGGGTTTGAATGGACAACTAACTGGCAAACTTGGTTCTTGCCCAAACGAAGATGGAATGTTCATTTATGCAATGATAAATGGTGTTAAGAGAAAAAGTTGTTAGTAGACACAGGGGCTACGGTTACAATGCTGTCAACAACTTTATTGGAAAGGGTGAAAGACCATTTGTCTGTTGAAATCCAAGAACCTGTAATGAAAGTTCATACAGCAGATGTTGATGAATTAAAGTTAGAAGGTAAAGTCAATATAGAGATGGTAATTGGTAAATATCCTATCAAGACTTTGGCCTTGGTAGCTGATCTTCAGGTAGAAGGAATTCTTGGATTAGACTTGATCAGACATTTTGATATGATAATAGATGCAAAACGATACGTTTTTGTTACATCAGGATGAAAGTATTCCTCTTGTGTATGAAGGAAAAATTGGATGCTATAGAGTTGTAGCACAAGAAACGGTCAGCATACCACCTCGGAGTGAACTTATTATACCAGGGAAAATATGTACCTTTGACGAGGAGCATCTACAGACCCAAGGTATTGTAGAACCAAGAGAAAAAGAGGATGCTAATAGGCCATTGACTGCTAGAACTTGTGTTCAGCCAATGAAGAATAATATTGTGCCAGTGAGAATGTTGAACGTGGAGTCTGAACCAAAGGTGGTGTATAAGAACACAGAGATTGGAACATTTCAAGAAACAGAACAGGTTACCTCAAACTATGCCGGTGAACCAGCAGAGCGGCCCGATATAGAAAATCTGTATCAAGAATCTGTAAAGCATCTTACAAAGAAACAAGCAAAAGAAGTGAAATCTTTTCTATGGAAGTACAAATCGCTGTTTGCAAAAAGTAACAATGATCTTGGAAAAACCAATATTGTCAAACACAAGATAGACACTGGAGACGCGAGACCTATAAAACAACCCGTTCGCCGTTCTCCTGCACACTTGTCAAAAGAAATTGAAAGGAATATAGATGAGATGCTAGAGTGCAATATCATTGAACCTTCGACAAGTCCATGGGCCTCCCCGATTGTACTAGTGAAAAAGAAGGATAATACTTTCCGATTCTGTGTAGACTACAGACGTCTTAATGCTTGTACAGTTAAAGATGCCTATCCCCTGCCCAGGATTGATGAATCCTTAGAACAATTGTCCGGATACAGTTGGTTTTCCACTCTGGATATGTTTTCCGGGTATTGGCAGGTGGAACTTGATCCAAAGGACAAGCATAAAACGGCTTTCGCCACACGTAAGGGTTTATTTCAGTTCCGAGTGATGCCTTTCGGACTTTGTTGTGCACCAGCCACTTTCGAAAGATTAATGGAAATGGTATTGGCAGGATTACAATGGGAGGTTTGTCTGGTTTACCTTGATGATATTATCATCATGGGTAAAACCTTCATTGAAATGATGACCAATTTGGAGAAAGTATTTGACAGACTTCAATCAGCTGGGTTACGACTAAAAGCTAAGAAATGTCATTTGTTCCAGAGATCTGTGAAGTTCTTGGGCCACATTATTTTTGAAGAAGGAATAATGACAGACCCTGAAAAGATAGAAAGTGTGAAGAATTGGCCAGTGCCAACAAGTGCAACGGAGGTGAGGTCCTTCCTTGGTTTATGTGGGTATTACAGAAAGTTTATAAAGGACTTCGCAACGATTGCCAAGTGCCTACATAAGTTGACTGAAAAAGGGAGACCATTTGTCTGGAAGGATGATTGCCAGATCGCTTTTGACCTGTTGAAACAGAAACTTATAACTACCCCAGTGTTAGGACACCCTGACTTCACTAAAGAGTTTATCCTTGACACGGATGCCAGCAGAGATGCTATTGGGGCTATACTTTCTCAGGAACAAGAAGGTCATGAGAAAGTCATTGCTTACGCTAGCCGTACCTTGTCCAAGAGTGAAAGAAGCTACTGCGTCACTAGGAAGGAGCTCCTTGCAGTTGTTCATTTTGTAAAAGTTTTCAGACATTTCCTTGAGGGACGAAAATTTCGTATCAGAACGGACCATAGCTCCTTAAAGTGGTTATTGAGATTCAAGAACCCAGAGGGCCAACTAGCCAGATGGCTAGAAGTATTGAGTACATATGATATGTTGATTGAACACCGGCCAGGAGCACAACACCAAAATGCTGATGCCCTGAGTAGGATACCCTGCAAGCAATGCGGTTTCTTTACTGCATGGGATCAAGAAGAGGAATCAAGGGCTCTACTTGCAATTAATAACAATGAGGATGGTGCCCAAATGTCAGATGGTTTGTCCCTTAAAAGTATTCAAGAAAACGATGAAGACGTTGCATTGGTGATCAAATGGTTAAAGTGTGGGACAAAACCAAAATCCGAAGAACTAGCAGGAAAAAGTATTTATGTCCGAGATATTGTAGGACAATGGGACTTGTTACTGATCAAAGATGAGTTACTGTGCAGAAAATGGATTCCTGGAAAAGGAAGTCCTATCTTTCAAGCTATAATACCATGGAGCGAGAGGCGGAAGGTACTTTATTTCTGCCATGACTTCAAAGGGGCAGGACACTTAGGTCACAAGAAGACACTTGAAAGAGTGCGTAGTAAGTACTATTGGCCTGGTTGCCGAAAGGACATAAAAGCTTATGTTGCAGGATGTGAAAAATGTTCCAAGAGAAAAAGTCCGAATGTTACAAAGAAAGCTCCCATGAAGATAGTGGAATCTGGGATTCCTATGGAGAGAGTGGCCACAGATATTCTAGGAGAATTGCCAAAGACAGAGAGGGGTAATCGCTATATTTTGGTAGTCGCTGACTACTTTACCAAGTGGACCGAGAGCTTTGCCATGCCTAACATGGAGGCACAAACAGTTGCTCGTATATTGGTAGAGGAAGTCTTTGCAAAATTCGGAGTGCCTAGAATACTTCATTCGGACCAGGGCAGGCAATATGAAAGTCTATTATTTCAAGAGCTCTGTGCATTACTACACATTGAAAAGACCAGAACAACCCCCTATCACCCTCAAAGTGATGGGATGGTTGAACGGTTCAATAAAACCCTTGCAACCATGCTTAGTGCTTACGTAAACGAGCACCAGACTGACTGGGATGAATCTCTCCCATACGTTATGCAGGCCTATCGTTCTGCAGTTCATGAGACCACAGGCTATACACCGAACTTTTTAATGTTAGGTAGAGAGACCTGTACACCCCTAGATCTAATGTACGAATTGCCAGGAGAAGTGAAAGTCACCCCAAGAAGCCAATGGGTTTGGGAATTACAAGAACGCTTGGAAGAAGCTCACAGAATAGTTCGGGAAAATACTAAGCAAGAGATGTGTCGTCAAAAGACATATCATGACAGAAAGCTTAGCTTTGAAAAGTTTTCCCCCGGTGATAATGTTCTTGTATACTTTCCAGTTCGCAAAATAGGTAGATCAGGGAAATTGACCTCGTATTGGCATGGTCCCTATTCCATCCTAGGCAAATGTTCTGATCTGACCTACAAGATTAATTGTGGACAAAAGGGTCGAGAGCAGGTTGTCCACGTAGACAGGATAAGAAAACAGCACCCTCAGTTACTGAGGGGAGAATCAAGTTCTAGTAAAGTTGTTGAGTTAGATGATCAGAGAAGTCTAGAAAATGAGAATAATGTTTCTGATGAAAGAAACGACTTAGGGAATACTAGTGACCAAGTGGAGGAAACATGGTCAGAAACCAATATAGAATCAGACGATCAAAATGATATTTGGTCGCCAGATCTCACAAAAAGGAAACGACGTCCACCAAAATGGATGTCAGACTATGTCAGGGATTAACTAATGTGTTAGAAAAACATATGGATCGTTAAAATCAAGTTATCTCTTTGTGAACAGATGGTTTACTATTGCTTTAAAGTTTGATTATTGTTGACATTCAGAAAGATATTCTGTGCATTTATGAAAAAAAAACTACATAAATATTTGTTACCCTTAAATGGTTGTTGTTTTCATACGGGACGTATGACTTTAAGGGGTGGGTGATGTAATGAATCAGGGTTATTCCAATCAGTGTAACAAAGGATGTTAGGGTTTTTGACTTGGAATGACCTGTCTCCCCTACCATGAAATAGACCAGTCCTATGCTATATATATAGCGGGTGTTGACAGATTCAGTCATTCTATCTGAGAATCCGTTCAGTGCAAGTTCGCTGCGGGAGACGATCTAAGAAGTGGCCAGGTAAGGGTGATAGGATAAGTGACGACGCTGAATAAGCTGAGTCACAATAAGGTTACTTTAGGGCTGAATAAGCCTTATTGTATAGGTTGCGTCAACTGGTTGACCTCAGTAGCTTTGGCATTAGAAATAAAGGCTGAATAAGTCTGTACCCTAGTGCCAAAGTGAACTGGAGACGCCAGTTGACTAGAGACCTTTGGTTTAGTAACCTGGACCCTTGGTTGGGCCAGTTGTCCGGGACATTGGTAAGGGGTGAGACAAGTGGTCCGGAGTCAAATTGTCCCTTGATTTTGTTCTGCGAATCGTAGTAAATATTTTGATTAGGTAAATTGTTGAAATAATCATCGTAAATATATTGATTAAGTTTGTGTCCTAGTGGACAAAATACAGATCATTTGTTTAAATTGTTACACTGCAGAAATCCCGGATGTAACCGGGTACGTGTCCTATTGAATATATAGACCGCTCGGCTGGGCACACGTTACACAGTTTAATCAGGTTAATTTTTTCAGGTGAAATAAAATCTATATAGGTTACGAAATATATGATATAGTCTATGTTTGAAATTTTCCATGTTGATGCATTGTTTTTATAAGAATAAAAATATGTTTTGTTCTAATGGTCAAAACTGAAACCCTTATTTCATCTATTTCCTCTAAATGAAAAATGAGTTCTACACTAATTCAACTAGGTTAAAAACTTCAGACTAGTTTACATTCATTATATAGAATATCAAAAGTAAATTTATTGTTCTCTTTCAGAAAGATTTATGGATACCAGACCTCGCTGAGTAATGGATTCACGGCCTTCAAACCTCTTGGTGGTGATTTCTACTATATTTACGTGGACAGCGATGGATCGGTGTCTTGGTATCCGTACATGGTGTTTGAATCCAAGTGTAAACTCGATGTCTCATTTTATCCCTTTGACTCGCAAACATGTAAAATCCAGTTCAAGACTTGGAGCTATAGCCAGTGGGAAGTAAATCTAACCATTTCTGATGAGAAGATTGGGTTTTACGATTTTGTGGAAAACACCGTATGGGAAGTGACGTCAACAGATGCAGTAAAAGAAGATGCAAACAATGAACCGACAGTTGCATTTATAATTCATCTCCAGAGAAAATCTTTATATTATATCATGAATGTGTTTCTTCCTATAATTTTTCTGGGTATACTCAGTCCCGTGGTATTCATTATCCCAGCTGATGCCGGAGAGAAAATGGGTTACGCCGTAACGATATTTCTGACCTTCGTCGTGTTTCTAACTATCGTAAGTTCGAACCTTCCAGTTAATTCTGACAGTGTTTCGTACATGGCAGTTTACCTCCTCATCAAGCTTATGTTTGGTGCCATGATAATCGTCATAACGTCAATACAATTACGAATCAACCACAGGAAGTCAGAAAGGGAAATTGGGAAAGTGTTCCAGGGTCTAGTTAGGTTGGAGCGTCGTCTGCAATGTGCAGGTCAAAGATCGGGCTCGGGCTGCGCATGCTCAGGACGTGTACAGGGAATAGACCTTCCGGTTATGGCGGACAAAGGAAAGGCAGAGGCCATTGAGGAGGATATAAGCTGGAATGACGTGTCTTCTGCCATTGACTTTTATTCCTTTTGGTTCCTTGTCTTTGCAGATATAACAGTTACTTCCTCCATATTTACATATACTGCGTTAAATTAGCTCCACTATACAAACAGATAGATAGAGAGAGGTATATGTTTTTTTTAATTCAGTAATGACTAAAAATAAATGTTAAACACAATACGAGTAATTCAACTGTTATGTTTTCAGCAACTCAAACTATTCATCTTAATACTAACCAAAATTTACGTCTCAGATTAAACGAGGCTTGGCAAATGAGAATCGAACCCGGGCCTCCCGATCATGAAGTTAAAAAATTACCACAAGGTCATCGTTACATATCCGGTTGTTTGAAGTTTGAAGAAGAGAATGAAAAAATAGGAGTGTAAGCTTAACAAATTCGTTCGCTCCAATGGTCATACCGTACAGAATATTTACTTTAATAATAAAGACATTTTAAAATAGGTGGTTAAAGCGTCTGCTCTAGAGTCGCGGAGTAAGGAGTTGTGGTTCATTTCACAAAAATGTACGTCTAAGAAAAAAATGTCCCATTCCTCAACAAGTATATAAGCTGTGATAGACAAAAAATATTTAAGAATGAAAATTTTGAAGATAGCGAGCACAATTGAGAGCTCAAAAGTCCATAAAACAATAAAAAATAGGAGCAAAGCAAACACAGACCTCCAAAACATCAGAATTGGAATCAGGTGCCAGGGAGGAGTGAGCATTCCCTGCTGCCGACCGGTCACACCTGTCGTGTGCTCCTTGTCATGATCGGGAAGTAATGGATCAATTCAGTGTGTAAATAATGGACTAACAGTTAGTATGAAAAACGTCAGTCAGCATTTGACTCAATGATTAATTGCATTTGCTGACAAGATCATTGTATCGACCATAGAACGTACAAAATGATGACTTTAAACAAAACTGATAATATTCTTATTTCATCACCTTTTTTGTCAATGTCAGACTTACATGTACCTCGTTTAAGAAATTGTACATACGAAGAGCATGCGTTTGCATATCGAATCAATTGAGAGATATAAACTCCGTATACAGGTGGAGAAATTATATTGCTGCATAAATAATGGAAGCTGCTGATTGAAAAAATTAATGTCACGTTTATCATAGAGCTTTGCTGTTAGATGACCATTAACGTCCTTTTAAAGTAAAATATCCAAATGTGAAACATGTTTCAGACTCTGGGATATCTTTCATCTCAAGCTCACCTGGATATATCGCATCGACATAAGAATGAAAATAACAATTAACTAGGGCTAATTGTAACGGGAACCGTTACAGATGTTCCCCAAACGCTCCCCAACTCCCTTTTGGTGCCTTATTCCCTGTAAGCTTCATTAAATAAGACGAACTCTATGCCTTTTAGACTATAACAATGTTTTCCCAGAAGTATAATCAGTATATTCAAATTTATGCATTGCACGCATGCACATTTGAATGCATGTGCATAATGACCATATCATCTTGTCCACACTATTTATATACTAGAAATTAAAGAGTTTTATCCAAAGGTATTAAAAAATACGTTTTAATCTAGTGTATTTGTAATTTTACTCATTTCACGTGCAAGCACGTGCGTGCATGTGCATGTTGACCATATCTTCTTGTAGGAGTCTGTTATGTTTGTCTATGTTCTTAATCCCATCCTGTTTGGTTGAAAAACAAGGAAGTTATAGCCATTTTAAGTTTAAGCCAATCAGATTGCAGCGCACGTGTATGCGCATGTTTTCACGACAACTGTTATATATCATATTGTAGGACATCCTAATGCATGATTATGTTTAAAATTTTAAAGCATTTCGTCAAAAATTAAAAAAGATATTGCGATTTTTGTTTCAGCGAATCACAGCAAAGCACACGTGCATATATTTTAAATTGGGAGTCCATTATGTTTGCTATGTTCTAAATCCCATACTGTTTCGTTGAAAAAAAAGTTATAGCCTTTTAAAGTTTAAGCCAATCAGATTTCAGCGCACGTGCATTGTTTACATAGTGTTATACATTATATTGTAGTACATCCTAAAGTATGCCTATATTTTAAATTTCATAGCATTTCGTCAAAAAACAGAAAAGATATTGAGATTTTCGTTTCAGCCAATCAGAGCGAAGCACACGTGCATGCGCGTGAGTTCGTGCGAATTTGACAGTGTCACATTATCTACACTATTAATATATCCTTATTAAATGAGTTTTAAAGTATTTCATCAAAAAATTTTAAAGTTATGGCTATTTAAAGTATATCCGTCATTTCACTCATTTCACGCGCCCGCACGTGCATGCGTATGCGCGCAAAATGACCTTCGTTCCGCACACCTACACTACACACCTATTAACCCTAAAAAGGTTTTAGGTCAGTTGGGTGAACAGTTTCTGAGAACACTCGCGGACAAAAAAAGTACCGGAGAACAAAGAAGAAAAAAAAGAATAATAACTAGTGCTAATTGTAACGGAGACCGTTACAGATGTTCCCCAAACGCTCCCCAACTCCCTTTTGGTGCCATATTCCCTGTAAGCTTCATTGAAAAAGACAAACTGTGTGCATGTGCAAGATGATCATACCTTCTTGTAGGAGTCCCTTATATCTATCTATGTTCTAAATCCCATCCTGTTTGGATGAAAACCAAGGGAGTTATAGCCATTTAAAGTTTCAGCCAATCAGATTGCAGCACACGTGCAATCGCGTGATTTCATGAAAATTTTTCAATGCCATATTGTAGGATATCCTAATGCATGACTATGTTTTAAATTTCAAACCATTTCGTCAAAAAACAAAGGAGATATAGCCATTTAAAGTTTCAGCCAATCAGATTGCAGCACATGTGCAATCGCGTGATTTCATGAATTTTTTTTCTGCCATATTGTAGGATATCCTAATACATGACTATGCTTTAAATTTCAAACCATTTCTTCAAAAAACAAAGGAGATATAGCCATTTCAAGTTTCAGCCAATCAGATTGCAGCGCACGTGCATGCACGTGTTTTCATGATAATTTCTATATATCATGTTGTAGGATATCCTAATGCATGGCTATGTTCAAAATTTCAAAGGATTTCGTCAAAAAACAAGAAAGATATTGAGACTTTAGTGTTAGCCAATCAGATTGCAGCGCACGTGCATGCGCGTGAGGTCTTGCTATTTTGACCATGTCATCTTGTCTATATTACTAATATATCCTTACATTATGAGTTTCAAAGCATTTCATCAAAAATTAAAAAAGTTACGCCTATATCAATTAAATCGGTCATTTCACTGTTGCACGTGCGCGCTCTTGCAAGCACGTGCGCGCAAAATGACCTTTGTTCGGCAAATCTACATAACATGTCTACTGACCCTAAAAACATTTTACCTTAGTCGGATGTGTAGTTTACAAGATCACTCGCGGACAAAATTTTCCCAGGAAGAAAAATAATAATAATAATAAGAAACAGAGTAAAAACAATATGTTCCCCAACTTCGTTTGGGGAACATAACTAGATGAGATCTCGTTGCGAGCAACGAGTAGGTCTTCCGTTGAAGTTCTCGATAAGATGAGATGTGATTTTGACTGAGATATTCGTTAAAAGAGAATGACATTAAGTTTTCCTTCAATGAATTTAAAGTTTCTCATTTTTATCACGATTTTCTGAACATCTTTTGTTCAATATGGCTTATAAAAATACCCCCTCCTTTCAAGACGTAAAGCATGACAAAAAATAGCATTTTGGCCCCATTGCGACCCCTTATTACGTAAGATATGGCCAAAATTTTATATTATATTGTTGCAAGTCGTTAAGATGTATATCTTTGCTTCTGTAATGTATCACAAAATATTTATCATTAAAGAGGTACAGATGCAAGACTTTTGGCCCCTTTAAGTCCCTATTTTAAAGTGTCAGCCCCTTTTTCTTGATATCAAATGAAAGGTCTTGTAATTTCAAAGACTTTTTGTTCAACACCTATTCAGAGATTTCTTTTCGTTGTGGAGATATGATTCATATAGATATTTAGGGGCCACCCCTACAAGTCCTTAATGGGGCCATTTTTCAAAAATTCAAAGTATGCATATTGTTTAGAATATTATTCTGACCATCTTTTGTTCAATATAGCTTATCAAAATATTCTTCATTTTCAAGATATGAATCGTCAAATATTTAGCATTCTGGCCCTTTGTGACCCCTAATTACGTAACATATGATCCAAATACTATCATATATTGTTGCATATTGTTAAGATGAATACCTTTGCTTCTATAATGTATCACAAAATATTGATCATTTAAGAGTTAAAGATGAAAGACTTTTGGCCCCTCTGAGCCCCTAATTTGAGGGGTCAGCCCCTTTTTCTTGATATCAAATGAAAGGTCTTGTGATTTCAAAGACTTTTTGTTTAACACCTATTCAGAGACTTCTTTTCATTGTGGAGATATGATTCATATAAATATTTAGGGGCCACCCCTACAAATCCTTAATGGGGCCATTTTACAAAAATTCAAAGTATGCATATTGTTTAGAATTTTATTCTGACCATCTTTTGTTCAATATTGCTTATCAAAATATTCCCCATTTTCAAGATATGAAGTGTCAAATATCTAGCATTCTGGCCCCTTGTGACCCCTAATTACGTAACATATGATCCAAATTGTATCATATATCGTTGCATATCGTTAAATGAATACCTTTGCTTTTATAATGTATCAAAAAATATTAGATCAATAAAGAGTTAAAGATGAAAGACCCCTACAAGATTTTTGGCCCCTCTGAACCCCTAATTTGAGCGGTCAGCCCCTTTTTCTTGATACTAAATGAAAGGTCTTGTGATTTTGAAGATTTTTTGTTCAACACTTATTCAGAGATTTCTATTCATTGTGGAGATATGCTAAATGGAAATATTTAGGGGCCACACCTACAAGTCCTTAATGGGGCCATTTTACAAAAATTCAAAGTATGCATATTGTTAAGAATATTATTCTGACCATCTTTTGTTCAATATTGCTTATCAAAATATTCCCCCTTTTTGAGATATAAAGTGTCAAAGATTTGAAATTCTGGCCCCTTGTGACCCCTAATTACGTAATATATTCCTAATTGTATCATATATTGTTGCAAATCATTAAGATGAATACCTTTGCTTCTATAATGTATCACAAAATATTGATTATTTAAGAGTTATAGATAAAAGACTTTTGGCCCCTATGAGCCCCTAATTTAAGGGGTCAGCCCCTTTTTGTTGATATTAAATGAAAGGTCTTGTGATTTTGAAGATTTTTTGTTCAACACTTATTCAGAGGTTTCTTTTCGTTGTGGAGATATGCTTAATAAATATTTAGGGGCCACCCCTGCAAGTCCTTAATGGGGCCATTTTAGAAAAATTCAAGGTATGCATATTGTTTAGAACATTATTCTGAACATCTTTTGTTCAATATTACTTATCAAAATATTCCCCCTTTTCAAGATATAAAGCGTCAAAGATTTGACATTCTGGCCCCTTGTGACCCCTTATTACGCAAGATATGCAAAATTGTTAAAAGTTTATAATATATTGTTGCAAATTGGTCTAAAATTTGAAAATTTCGAAAAATCGAGCAGAAAAAATGATAAAATTTTTTACACCACAGAGATTTGTTTTCGCGGGGGATCGAACCCGGGTCGCCCGCGTGACAATCCAACGCGCTAACCATTTAGCCATTGGGATCGCCGCTTCGCGTTTTCAAATGCAAATATCTCGAGATTGGCTTTTTCGATTTTCAAACAAATTACATATTTCGCTTCTGCAAAAGGATTTCTTTTTGTTTCAATTCTAAAACAAAAATATTACAAAAAAAAGAAAAGTTGAAAAATTGCGTTTTCGTTTTACAAAAATTTTAAATTCGCTTCCGGTATTCGACCGATATGAAGTATTGACGATTCGCACTTGTGCTAAAGGCGATTCAAAATTGCATATACGCTATAAGTCATGAACTATCATCTCCAATTAATCTTCAGTTCATATCTTAAGCATTTTTTTGCATCAAATGAAATCTTGTGATTTTGCACAAAATTGCATTTTAAAATCAGAAACAAAATTGTCAAATTTTGTGAGATATCTCACGACCGGAAGTGCTAGACATAAGACCCGAAAAAAATTTCCAATAAGGTTCAGATAGGAGTACCTATCAGATGTCAGAAAAAAGTTTCACCACCGGAAGTGAGATCGCCAGTAGTTTACGAGAAATCTCGTGCACAAAATCGGTAAGAAAAATAATAATAATAACTAGAGCAAAGCTCGTTGCAAAGCAACGAGAAGGTCTTCCGTCATGTTTGACCGGAAGTGGCTTTCATTTTTAACAAAAATGAGAAATAACGTCCAAAAATGGTTTGATTCCTCTAAATCCATGTTAATTATTGCAAAAATAAGCCATTTTCTGTTACTTCCGGTTTGACCGGAAGTGACGACGACGGACGGAAAATTAATTTTAATGCTCCCAGAGACATATGTTACCAGAAAACTTGTCAAGAACGGCAAAAATACGCGTTTTCCGACTACTTCCGGTTTGACCGGAAGTGACGACGCCGGACGTATTTTGACGACTTCAATAGATTGAGCTTGACATTTTGAACAATTTTGCTTCTTTGACATATCACAAATTCTCAATACTTTTTGAGATATAAAGAAAAAACTTTCGGCCCCTCCAGGCCCCTGATTTAAGGGGCTAGCCCTTTTTCCGAGATGTCATTTGAAAGATCTTGAAATTCTACACCTTTTTTGTTCTACATGCTTTAACAAAATATTTTTAGGTAAAAAGTTATAGTTGAAAAGGTGTTTAAAATTTTGAAATTCTTGATAGGACTATTTTCGGGCCATAGCGAGCGTCGGCGCTTCGTACTTCCGGTAGTTGTGATATACTTAGTGCACTTCTCCAAAAGTTGCTCTAGCATCACTGAAAATTTCAAGCTTCTGTGTTAAGTGCTTTTTGAGAAAACTGCCGGACAAAGTGACCCTCTAAAAATCACTAAATCGCAGAAAACTCCGAACCGGAAGTGACGTCATCAAAATAAAAAATATATATCTAGAATTTTCGATGTTCTATCAGATCTGAAAGTTTCATGAAAATCGATCGAGCCGTTCTCGAGAAATCGCGCGTACAAAATCGGTAAGAAAAAAAAAACAATAATAATAAAAATAGTGGAAAAGAAACCTAAGAAAAACAATAAGGTCTTCCGCTGAAGACGGAAGACCTAATAATAGGGGAAAAGAAA
>NW_026937039.1:0-76907 GCF_032062105.1 Saccostrea cuccullata
AAAAATTTTACATTGTTAAAGAAAAACACTTTTTTAAAAAAGAAACGTTTAAAAAAAATTTAGTTTTGTAATGTTATATATATGATGACAAAGATAAAAAGTAAACGCTTCCCTGCTGCACATGTAAAACATCTCCGGCTGCCATGACGTCAAATGACAGCCATGCGGAGGTCGACAGACAAATGCATGAACTTATCTAATTATCCTACAAATGTAAATTTTCATAATTGTTTTGTACTTTAATTTCTTAATTAAATGTTGACGAATTTTCCTGAATTCACCTCTGCTTTTATAGAGTTAAAGTAAATGTCCCCCTAATTTTCGAACAGCCCTCATATTAACTTATAGACAGTGTTTCCTCATATTTCCATTTCATAATGGAATAAACTGTAGATTTAGATTTAAAAAATTATGAGTAGATTTAAATTACATGAGGACTTTTATGCCAACTTCAAAAGTTATCGTCAACTTAAACTCAAAGGCAACCGAGATTTAAATGCATATTTGAACTCTTTACCATCAGACAAAGATGGGTACAACATTTGAATGCCTATTATATTAAGGCCTCCTTAGCCATTGACCTGTAGCCGCCACTTTACACTGGGGAAAAATTATCAAGAGTTAATTGCTTACTTTCAAAAATTTATCAAAAGAAAAAAAAAATAGAAATGGAAATATAAAAACAATTACTTATCATTAAAACAAAAAATAAAGTACACGAGCATAAAAAAAAATTATCGTAAATTTAAAAAAAAAAATGTATTTTTGTTGGACATTCATTACAATATCATAACCGAATTGAAAAAATATTTCCTGGGACTTTCAAAATTAGATGCTGTATATATAATTCTTCAAACATTCTAGTCTTGATAATATTAAAAAACTTAATTAACATTGTTTTTATATTTTCCTTTCTAAAATTAATTAAGTGCTTTATACAAAATGGTTTATACATATCAAATATTATGATATCATTTTAATTCCAAATTTAAGCACACAAATAAAAATGTTTTAATTATTCTAGGACAGTAATTACAATCCTCGGGAAAGTGCTGCATCTTGGCCTTTTTGTCAGGTTTGCCAAACAAGAAACTTGACGTTGGGAATTTTATCTAACCTACATGTTTAACCCCCAAATCAGACAGGAGTAGTGTTGGGAATCTCACCTCAGAGGATATGGATTGTGACGTCACTACAGCAACAACACCAATAAAGGAAACTTAGGTGAAATGATTATTTTCTTACTTTAAAAACTCTCACTGAATTGTCTGCCTTTTTTCTTTAGACAACATATGCTATAATGGACACCTCTTTTTGGGACTCAATTGAAGTTGAAAGGTCGGTAAGGTATTCAACATTTAGTAACATCGATGTTGATAGGGGCGAGAAAGCAATGAAACCAAGAAATAATTAAAGGGGCATATTAACCTACTTTTTTGTTTGTACTTGTAAATATTCTATTTCAATTAAATTGGGTGAATCTATTTTTAAAAACATTTCCTTGAAATAAAAACACTATTACCCCTGAATAATAAGCCTCAGCCTCTATTAACATTTTAATATTGCTTGACGACGAGTGCTTTTCGAAAATAAATGTTGACTGCGAGAAATTTATGTGTGCAAGGTTCTATGTAATATGTAGTTGTATAAAACTTTGTATAATATCATAAAAACATTTCATTCGAAACCCACCGTCAACCTCGGATGGTCTCTGTTGAAAATTTTGGGGGGAAAAATGTTCAATGTTACTCTTCACTACCTATATAGTTATACAATATCATTTATCTTTATTTTATGAATACTTACCCATAAACGTAGAGTATGGTAAGCTTCATATCCGTTCTACAAGGAACATACTGTTACCAAATATGGTGGGGTTTTTCAATTTTTTTTATTCATGAAAATCTTAAAGGGGATCTTTTTTTTATCATTTTCATCAAAATTTAACTGCACGTCAGAATTGTTTCATGGATACTTGGTAAACTTTGCACACTAGAAAAGAGATTTTATAGTTTACAAAAGAAAGGAACATAGATTTAATTTGAGGAAGAGGGGATTTAGCAATTGTTTTAGAGGACTTGAGTAAAAACTAAAAAAAAATTCCCGGGGTTTAAATACTTATTTAAATGACTATCGTTGTGTGTTTTCATATAATTTCTTAAATCTGAATAATAGTGTGACTGAGAAAAATATAAAAAAAAAAAAAAAAGTGAATATATGTCTGACTTTTATTATGTTTTGGGAAACCCATACGAAAATGACAGAATCTTCTATCTAAAAATGGTATTCAGCAGATTTTGCCCGATTAAAATAAACAATTTTACGATGTTTAACATCTTTGATCAAAACTGAAAGGAAATAATGAAAATGTAATTCATATCCTCTGTACCATGTCAAAAAAAATTACAATGGATATCAAGGAAGTATTTCCACGGTTGGAGAGAGAGAGAGTTACAGAGAGAGGGGGTGTGTGTGTGTGTGTGTGTATTTTTAAAAATTAATCAGTCACATAAAAGATTTTTTGGGAAAATTGGGTTCTTTTTCACAAAATCTTATGGATCCAAAATAAATAAATAAAAAGAGACCTTAAAAATGGAAAAAAATCACTTCATATCAAATTCGATTTGCGTCTTATTAACCGTCTACAAACGCGATACGCAACTAAATTTTCGTTTTTAGCGCTAAGAGAAAATGATTCACCTGATTTGGTTACCTTTTAGGTAAGTTATTTATTTGTTCAAAATTTTATTCAAAAATATTTTTATGAAAGATTATTTAATGAAACGATACAGAAGAAAACCCTTTTAATTATCAATTCGTTTTCAATATTACGATAATGTTCAGCATATTGAATACTTTTAAACAATAAAACAATTGTCACTAATAAAGCACCTGAATAGGTAAGATCATTGTTATATATTCAATTACATTTACTTGTTCATGTGTACTTCAAACCCAGGATTTATTCAAATTGAATTTAACCTGTTCGTTTGCATTCTTTTATTTACAGAAATAGTTTTAACAACTGTTCAAAGTACATATAAATGCATGCAGAGTCTCATTGGAAAAAACCCCTAAAATTTGCATCCTTCACTAATTTCCTTGATAAGCACATTTTTTTATTTTCTCCCTCTTTTCTGTTTTTTTTAAAGTCACATTTATTTAGAAAATGTCCATGATAATAATTTTAATTAGTAATTTTTTATGCTTAATAAATCTTCATTTTCCAATCTTTTTTTCTTACAGAGTTCAAAGAATACTTTATTTATTTCTCTAATAAGAAATTATTATTATATTTATTATAGAAAAACTAAAAATAAATAAATAAAAGAACAAAGAAACAAAGTCATAAAATAAAGTCTTTTTTTCTTCCCTTTCCTTTGACCTTGACCTATTCTTTAAAAAGGTTTCGCTCAGTTAAAATTATACCGTGTTCAACATGCAACGTATCTCTTTTTTATTTTTCCTGTGGATATGCAGGTCTTTAAACTAAGTACAGGCCTACTGTTTACACAATTCCTTCATCAATATTCATAAAAAGACGAATTTTTAAATTAATTTATGGATAATTAAACAGTTCAGGTGAAATTATAGATATCACTTTATCTACAGTAACTGGAGCAGCATCGCTACGTCAAAAAAACGTATGTCAGTGGGAGAGTTTTCGAATGTAAACCGATCGGGGAGTTTTTAGCTTTTTCTCTATTATTGCATAAAATTTCCAGAAATCAAATGTCTCTTTTTTTAAAAAAATTTTTAAAAATAAAATTTAAAAAGAGTGTGCTTGTGCTACCTTAGAATAAAAAAAAAAAATCATGAAGTGTCAAATACACGTTTAATTAGCATATTGCATTACCGATTAATGCAACACAGGTCAACGTTATTTATAATGCGAAATAATTGATGGTCGTAGGTGATTTTGTTTTTACTTTGTTAAATATTTTGCAAGATAAAAATCATATCAATGAAAAAAAAAAAAAAAAAAATCACTAGGCATGCTTTTCTTCATTGTTATAGTTTTAGCAGTTGGAAAAATTCCAAGCCCTGGCCGTTTGACGTCAAAATCCATTATGTCGTCGTTTTCAATTCTATGCCGCGCTTAAATTTATCCATGCTTTCCGTAATTCCCATCGAATTTTAAATAAACTTGCAAAAAAATATAAGAAAATGAAATTCAAAAATAATATCCATAAATTAAAATTTTACGCTCTCATCCCAGTATTTGAATGCTGGTTAAAATTTTTTAATATTGATTTTTTGGTAAATAGTGTGCCGGGCAACCCTACCATTGAAAATAATATACCACTCTGAACAAGAAATAGTTTTTTTGTTATATACCGGGGATTTTTACTATTAATAAAACTTTGATTAGTATTTTTCAAACGTATAAATGAAAATTTTACCCGGGAAAAAGTTCATTAAGGGAAGGAAATTTCACATTGTCTAATAATTTCCCCAAAAACCCTCGTACGTGAGAACTATTCAACTTTTTCTCAATTTGATCTTTCTTCGACATTACCCCACTTTTCTTAAAATTTTGTGTATACGCTAATAAATATTTTTCAACTTAATCAACATTTTATGACCTTGAACTTTCTTTTCCTGTCTTAGCTTGACGTCATTTTTCTCGTGCCAAACCTCATATACTGTTACATACAGACTTCAAAATGGTTTGCGCCCTTTAATTTATATTTATTTTACATTTATACTGTGTATAAAATATTAAAGTTTGATATTATGAAATTAATATTATTACATTCAGTATTTGTGAAGTGGTAAGGCTTCCCAAATGAAAACAAGAAAGATTGTCGTAAGTAGTAATCTACTACCAGCTCCTTCTCTAAACCTCAACCTATAGAAGATCCTGTCAACGATTCATTTGCCTCAAGGAATGATGCGAGCAGGATGAATTTGAAGAAACTGAGACTCTTCCCGTCACCTAGTCTATGAAATTTTGGAGAGTGACCTTGGGGAACCTATTTTTTTTAGTTTTAAAAATTTATATGTCACATAAATGGGGAAAACACAACACTTTGGTTACTATTTATTTTTCCTTAAAAAGTAAAGATAATACTATAATCATATTTATCATTTTGTAGTAAAACGTTATCAGTATAAAAATTTGAAACACAAATGTCAACTTTTTTATATTACAGGGTAAACGTGACGGAAATTCCTTTTTCTCAGCTTATGGAAATCTTTTAAATTGTCTTCCTGTAAACAACCAACTTATGGGGAGATCAAACACTGAAAAATCCTTCATCTCCATCATGCAAGACGCAGAGTGTGTCTCTACCAGCGGACTTTGAAGCCAGCCCCTAATTGGTAGCATTACAGAGGGTTATTTCGAAATATATTGTGCATTTTTGGTTTTAGGATCTCTTCCAAGCAAAGCAGTCACAATGTTTAAATTTTAAAATGGCTTCCCCTCCAACGAGACCTTTTTGTATCACCAACAGTTCTACCTCCAGCCAGCAGTGATCAAAGTACAGAGAGACCGCAAGCCTCTGATGTACAAGAAACACGGGTGTCGGGGCGGCGTTAATTAAAGGTGGAGATGGGGGGGTGTCACTGGCCATTGTGCTAAGTTTTGTAGCTACACGCTAATGGACCTCGAAGAGAATGTGGTGGTTGATCTGCAACTCAAAAAGGTAAATACAATTATATATGATTCACTGTTATCTAAATTGTTTAATGATTATGTAAGAATTTGTTTTTTTTTTCTGTGTTGTAAATTAAAGTGATACTGGGACTGCAATCTATTTTTTAATCTATTTCAGAGTAACGAAGTAGGTGGGAGTTGCAATATGGAGAAAGAGGGTTTAATTCGAGGAGATCGTTACATGGAACAAATGGGTTTAGCAAGATAGTGACTTACAGACGTCTTCAGGTTGCGAAATGGGGCGTAAAAACCCGAAATAGACGCATAGCATCGATGTATTGCATGTAGCAAAAGGTTTCCCTATTTTAATAAATCGTTACTTTTTCAATTGATTGGAAAAATGTTGCACATAAAACATGATAAATGTAAAAGCATCACTAAATGGTAAATTAATCAGTCAGGCTGAACATATCAGTTATATTTTAAGTTTTAGGATTCAAAAAAACTGGTGGTATCAGCAAAGAAAATATTAGAACCAAAGAAGTGGGTAAAAAAGTCTAGTAAAGCATTTGTATTCGGTACCGTCCTCAGCACTTGGTGACAAAGACAGTGAGCTCAAATGAGAAAAATGGACCAGGCCAGTAATACGAATCTTGGGACCTCGGCCCACCTACTAGACGGAAGAGATGGTTGAGACCAGGTACATGTAAGATCCTTTTATTACAATCTGTCAAGTTCTATAAGGGCTATTATTTATTGCCATGGATCAAAACATATTTAGGAGTGGGGTATGACTTAGTGCAACGTATTTGAAATGTAAAAAAAAATATAAAACCGATTTTTTTTTATTTTAAATTTCACATTCTTTAAAATTGAAACATGTTTGTATCTTTCAGGAACCAAAGTGATGGAGAAGTTAGAAATCATTGCAGGCAGATGAAAAAGGACATCCCAATGCTCTCATCATCATTTCAAACTTCAAATGTCGAGGCATTCCATTCAGTCATAAACTAGTTTGCGCCATAGATGTATAAATTTTCCTACTTTGGAATGCAAAGTCGGTATGTTGTCTTGCTCATTGAGCAATACTTTACATGTATACCATTTATATTTCTTATACTCCGTCATTATAAAAAGAAATTCACATACAGGAAATAATATGATTTATTATAAATTATTAACAAAATGTTTTCAATTATCTTTGCCTTAGCAGCACTTCACTACAACAAAATTCCATTAAGGATGAGGCAGCCACATTAGAGGGGGAAACTTTAATACAGCATTGTATTTCCAAAGCACTAAAAGAGGGACTACACTGTGGATAATGAAGACAAAGGTACATGACTTTTGGTTAATTTATCTTATATCTTCATTGTTATATCACAGATAAATATATACATACAGATAAAAGTAACATGTACAGGTTTAACATATGGTCATTAAGATTTAATGGACATAAATTCTTTTTCAGAGTATAACGAATTTCTTACAAATGCTGCAATAACAAGGGCCATCAACATGGAGATGCCACAATTTGGGGATCCTGGAGTTGCGCCACCGCCACTGTGTGACCAGTATGTACACCCCGAGAAAGATTCGCTGGGTCAGCTGCTGACATGGTTCCGGAGGAATTAGGCCATACGGAATCCTTGGTATTCACCATATTCTGGACTGCACAAGGAGGAAGCGTAACACGCAGGTTTCTCCCAAACCATATCCAGCACCATCTAGCCAGTTCCCAGTAAAGCACCCGCCTGTAAAATACGAGGATTAAATCATTTTTGATGAAAAAAGTCCACTACTCCTTCCATTATATTTTTATAATATCTTAGTATGAAAGGACATATGTACGTAATAGATACCTTTGTAGACTTTTACTGTTTTGTTTACGTATTTTATGTTAACGTTTTTAAATATCCTGTTTTGATTACTTTTTATTTAGACTTTAAACTATTGTTATCTTGTTGGTTTTATTTATGAATTGTCAGTTATTTCATTTTGCTGTCATTTTTTTTAAAATGATTTCTATTGTTGTTGTGTAGTTTGTTTTGTTGTTTACTCTACATTTTTTAGTTTAATCTCATTCTTTGTTTAATATATGCCGTGTTATTCAATGTCAAATTCTTGCCCTTTGGCTGTAGATCAAGATAGATTATTCTAACATTGTTGTTGACTTTTAACTTATGTACATCTTGTAGGGGGGTGTTAAAAAGTTCAGTTAATTTCACATTTTTGTTTTTTGTTTTTTGTTATTGCTTTGTTTTTGCATTACTATCTAGTTGTGAATTTTGAACCTTTCGTTTGAGTTTTAATGGGACTTGTTTGATATGCATGTATATACAAATCAGTTTTTGATCTTTGAAATCTACAATTCATGCAGGCATGATATACATCTATATATAAAGTTATTACTACTAATGACATGGAATATTGTTTATATATTTTAATGTTGTCTCAATCATAAAAGATTCTTAAACTGGTGAAACCTTATTTCCGTTTTTTGTCTTCATTTTTAAAATTTATTTTTTTTGTTCTGAACATTATACTAATTATAATCTGCATTTAAAAGGCAATTATATATGTACAAACTTGTTAATTTCGGAGAGTTCTTCATACTGTTGTCGATATACATACAATGTAGTATGCAGTACGTAAAACTGATAGATGGAGAGAGACCAGTTAGAAACCATTATGTTCTTTGATGCATGGCTTGTTGGATCCTCCTCAGGTTCCGTCATTTCCTGGCATTCTCTGCAATAGTAGTCATATGTGGACAGCGATCAAAGTTGCACCTAAAAATATTTTACTTTTAATGTAAGTGTAATAGGAGAGTATAGATGTTGCAATTTTGAAATGATAAATTACTTGCGGTTTGAATATGCTTATCAAATTTAATTCAACCATGAGCTTTTTTAAAGGGGGTCTGGGGGATACCATACTTGTAACAACTGACAATTGATAATTGGTACAATAAATTATTTGTTTCAAATTACATAAACATTTTCTTTTAATTCTGAATGACAAATTGCGTTACAAATTTCAAATTGACTACAAGAAATAAATATTCCTATTTAAGTTTTTGTAAAACATACCTATGGACTGGTCATTGGTGTACAATTGGAATTTGTGATTTTTAAAAGTATGAAATAAGTTAATATTCAAATTGAAAAGTTTAATAGTTAGATACTTAAAATCTATACTAGGATAAATAGAGTTTTTCAGGTCCCCTATTTAGATCTAGAGATATAAAAGCTTGACTGATGTAGGGAGTTATGTAAAATCAAACCCCACATCTAGTTTCAATGAATAAATACAGTCATCGTAAAGAGCTGTGGAAAACTTCTTCAGATAGCCAGTCATTCGGACTGGCAAGAAGACAAAATATACTCGTCTGAAGTGATTTTTTCCGGTCCGAATTAGTATGTTGCAAAAGAAGGATATGTTTTGGAGGTTCATGTTTGCTCTGCTCCAATTATTTACTGCTAAATGAATTTGAACGGACTTGGAACTTCAATTCTCTTCGTTATTTTATATGTTTCAGTGCTTAATTTTCATGAATAACAATTAATGAATAAAATGTATAATGCAGAAATAGTTTTTAAATGAATAATCTACAAAAATTGATATTTTTCAAAATTTAATGAAATAATGACAACTTACCTTTGTAATTCTAAAAGAAAATATCCCGAAATGTCTGTCCATTCTTCCTGTTATGCTTGAAGTCCCATTAGGCATATACTATTACAACATAACAAAAAAATGTCCAATCTAGCGAAATTCAGAGACAAACTTATATTTTTATTCGGGACTAAGCGCGTTAGTAAAATCCTCACCACTAAAAAGCGCTTAGTCCTGAATAAAAGTATAAGTTTGTGTTCCTTTAAAGGGAGAAGAGAAAAATCTTGAAATACATTCTCAAGAATGTGTGAGCAAATCTTCCTCTCAAGAACCACTGAGTAAGGAAAAGATCAAACTGATGTGAAAATATTAAGAAATAGTTTAGATAATATATTGATTGAACCATGACACATAGAGGCTAGCTGAGCAATAATATTACATTGAAGTTTCATGATGGGGAAAAATAATGAAGGGCAGTGCAATAATAATTCAGTCGAGCGTTTGACCTGTGGGACGCATTTCGTTTTGTTTAATAAAACAATGATCCCAATGTATGAATGTTTTCTGCTATACGAAAGGAAAAACTATGAAGCACTAACTAAATTTCTGGCGGATCATACAAATTGTCCAAGTGGCAATTTTTCATTGCCATAGGAAAAAAAGTACGTTTGCTGATTGGCCAACAAGCAAAAATCGAAGTTAAACGAAGCTGAAGGAAAGGAAGTAAAAATTCATACCCTGTACTTGGAGGTCGAGGAAGACGAAAAAAAAGATCAGATGTACCGGACTGGAACAAATGTGAACAAGTATTTTGCATTATGATTGATTCTAGTCGTAATTGTCAAAATCATAGTCATTATCTTATTTAAACGGTATAATAAGCAGATATTCTGATGATATAAAATATGATTTCATTTTTTGCAATTGTTTCTTAGTAAACTAGTTTATTTATTGAAATTGTTATTTTTGGCATAAACTAATTTGTTCCTTTAGAATGCTTCACATGTATGACTTTCAGTATTCATTTTATAAACTTTCGTTTCCAAATATGCTGTAAATTATAAGTAAAAGTACTTTTAATGAAATGATATTTTAGTACTTGAAAAATTACATGATGAACTATTTATATCTTTAAATCATTGAATCATTGAAACAGTGCAATATAAGTTTATTGCGCGATAGACAATGTACAATGAATAAACAATTCACCAATTACACAAACTACAAGTAAAAATAATATAGTTATGTCAAACAGTGTTGAAGCTCATGTATGCATTTAAACAATACAGATCAGATGCAGAACAAACACTTCTAAAAAAACACCATAGACAATGTGTGTGTGTGTGTTAATGATCTGTATGAAAACGTCAATCTGCATTTTGACTTATTGATAGATTATATTGTTGAAAAAGTCATTGTATCGACCATAAACTTGGAAAATGACAACTTTAAACGACATGTGTTGACATTCTTGTTTCATTAATATGTTTTAATATAGCCTGTCTCGTCTTAGAAATTGTTCACATATAGACCATGTTCCTGCGGTCCGAATCAACTGAGAGAAATAAACGCATCATGCATGAGATAATGGTATCTTAGTACATCAATTAGTAAGGGAGGCTCAGAATTGAAAAAAGATAAAGTCATCACATTTATTATAAAGTTTGTTAGGTTATCATGAACTTCTTTTCAAGTAAAGTTTCAAAAGATGAACAAATGTACATGTGTGGGACTATGATTTTTTTCTTATATTTTAAGCTAATAATCGATCGAGTCGACAAATGAATTACAGTAATCGAAAAATCTCAATGTCCAGTTGAAGATCAAGGCGAATATTCTTTTCATGTACAAGATTTTGAATAAAATTTGCTTCATATGGAATGAATATAAACAAATATCATATAAAAATGAACATAATCATTTATTAATCACATAAATACACTACATAACATGTTAAAGTACTGTTTTCTATAAATTAATAACAGGTTTTGTTTACTTAACGAAAGTAGAAATACGTATAATAAATAGTCTGTCAAAGGTTATATTAAAGCCATATATGGCGTATGTACAATGAAAATCATTAGACTAAAATTATAAGAACTTATTATTTGTATCATTACGTTATATAAAGATAGAACTTTTCCGTAAATTACTAAATCTAAGTCAATTGCGTTATAAAGATTTCACAATTTAATTTGGGTTCTCGGAATTTTCTCCGGCTCGGAAGAAAATATAAAAGATTTAAATAACACATTATATAGAAGATATAATTGTATTATTAGGTGAAACGAGGAGTTCTCCGTGTTCAGAATTGTATGAAAAGCCTTAATTTAAATGTATTAACTATATTTCTTCACTTAATTTTGTATTTTTCAAAAATATATTTTTTGATCAGTTACGCCATATATGGCTTTAAGATGCATGTGAAATCTGCATGGTTATTTATAATCACAAAAATGATACTTAACGATACTTAAGAAACTTAAAATATTTAATACCATTATTACACAACGTTTCACACTAGTGCATTTACAATCAGTAAAAAGCATAGAAAGATTTATATGTTCAAAATGAAAACAGCGTTATTCAGGATTATTTAACGTAGAAGAATTCATCATTTTATAATTCAAAATATAATGAATAGATATATGCAGTATATCTATAACGTAAGGTTTATGTACATTGTCGGTGAAAGAAAACACGTTAAATCCGGAGTGTCCATTTCTTGCATGTTCATCAATATAATGAAAAAGTTTTCCAAACATGCATGTATAATGAAACAAACATCAATTAAGTTTCTAAAAATTATACAGCCTGTATTTACATGCAATCTTTATATCTGATGCACTGTAAAGCGAGAAGAATCCACTTATAACATCATTGAAGAAAATACGGAAGCTATTGAGACTCAAGATGTATAATATTAAAGAAATACAAAAATTTTTAAAGTTAGACAAACTCCGAAGTGTTTCCTGTATTCTGAAAGATTTCCGTTTGATAACATTTAAAACATTTAAATATGAATGAATATTTAATGATCAATTTTTTTTCACTTCTTAAGTTGAAAACTTGACACAAAAATTGAAATTTGTATGCATGATCCATAGTTTTACTTTAATTGACGTTTGCCTGATCATTGTATAGGCCTCGCGTCAAAAGTGGCCAGCCACCAGGGAATGTTTGCTCCTCCTGGATCCAACCTCTGAAATATTGTTTATCTTTTCAATCAACCCTAAGAGAAGGTTATTTTAATAACTCCAAATTTATCAGTCAAATTAACTAGAATTTAACTGTCAGTGTTTATATATGAATCAGCATGATGTTTAAGATCAAATCAATACAAAACAAGCTAATTAAGAGAATTTGTGTCCCCCGCTTAGGGAAAAAGTAAATCATGCACAGTTCGGGGGGCGGGGGGGGGGGCGGATCCCCTTGACTGAATTTGTAGAATTATTAAACGTATACATATATACTAAAGCAAATAAAATATGCCAATATGGATAATTTATAAAGATTTGATTGCTTAATCTTTATTATGTGTATAGAAGATTCTTTTTATATAGAATATTTTTCACACTGCCATGATGATTTTATGAGTTGGTATAAGCCAGACCTCATATATTTTTCATTTCACATATTGAATACTATCATTCAGTAAAAAAAAGTATTTCGAAAAAAAAAATTGGACAGTCCAAGAGATGAGAACCCAGGCCCTCTCACGCATGAAGCGAGAGACATTTTTGTTTCTCTTTTATTGAAGCGAGAGACATACCGCTAGACCGCGGAACTGCTTTATTCTGACACAAATTATATGCAAAGATGAAGTCAAATTCATGTATAATATTCACGTTTGTGTTGTCAAAAGTTACACAATGCATGGTGTCTAATTCAACCTTTGTTAAACAGTTCTAATTGCGTGGACCCTGAGGTCCACACAAAAAATACATAAGCGAGGTTGAACCGGATGCCCTGGGCAAACGTCAGCCTACGCATGCGCGAGAATTCTAGAGAGTTCCAATCGGCAATCCTCGGCTGACTCCGCTGCACCAATCGCAACTTCTCGTGCCTTTCCGACAAGTTTTTTGATGATAAGACCTAGATGATGCGATTGAGAGTTCATTGGCGGATCCAGATTTCCAATCACATACACAACAACTTGATACAAGCCTGTAGCAACGGCTTTCCAAGTGGGGGAGTGGGGGGGGGGGGGGAGGTCTCTGAAAAAAGAAAATCTGCGTACTTAAGACCTGTGCTACATGTGTACCATCAGCTTTAATTTTCTAATGTTAGATTTCTTCCAAACAAATCTAGAATACTAGTATGTGTAAAATCCCAGTCATTATGGGTTAAATGTATCGACATGGCCCAAATTTAAAATGACAGAACTATATGCCAATCGGAGATTAAAGTAACAAAATTTTGCTATGAAAGTACATGTAGTATCAGTCAAAGTAGGCATATCATTGTAGAAAATGCGAACGAACCTACATGAATATTCAATAAACTTAGAATCTTTTTTTCTTTAATTTTCGGTTAGAAACACCTTCATAAATAACGACATGTAATTCAATATATACTAATAAAACAAACCGGACGGGACACTTTGCGAGGGGTACGAGAGCCTAGAGAGGTTTGGTATAAAATGACTTTGCGAAAGCTAAAAATCTTCTTGAAATATCACCCGGAAGGATAGTGTTTCATACAGACAGAATGTATCAATTAACGACCTTGAACTTTGACCTTTTGACCTCAAAATCAATAGGGGTCTTCCTTAGGCCACAGGGAGTTGTTATATAAAATTTTATTGCAAAAGCTCAAAAGGTTTTCGGGATATCGCGCGGAAACGAAAGTGTCATAACAGACAGAATTTGCAAATTTATGACCTTGACCTTTTGACCTTTTGACGGTCAAAATCAATAGAGTTCCTCTTTAGTCCATAGGAAGTTGATTTGCAAAATTTCATTGCCAAAGCTCAAAGGGTTCTCGAGATAGCGTGTGGAAACGAAAGCCTTACAGACAGAATGACGGACGGACGGACCCAAATTAATATCCCTCACTTTTCAAGCGGGGGACAATAAAAGCTGCTGCCTCAAAAACATTGGTTAACTTTATGCTTAAAATCACCCTGTAGATATACCCATTGATTGATTAACACTTGATGTTCCATTTTAAATATTGAAGAAAATATAGATACTCAGTGCTTTAATTTTCTATTCAAATGTTCCATTTTAAATACTAAGAAAAACAGATACTTAGTACTTTAACTTTCTATTAAAGTGTTCCATTGATATTAATAAAAATAGATACTCATTGCTTTAATTTCCCATTAAAAGTTTCTCCTAACAGTTTTTGAGAACTTGCTTTATGAAATTGCAATGTTATTTTGATGTTACAGAATTGTCTTTCATCATGTTTCAACTGTTGTGAAATAAAGGTGAGAAAATCTTTACATACTTCTTATTTTGCAATTTTATCGATTTTCCTTTCATTATTTTTAAATATGTATCATGTAATCGAAAACTTAAATCACTCGATTTTCCTTTTCAAGTACACTTACTTAAAGAATTGTATGATTTAAAAATTGAAGAAAAATCCATTTATTTCAATTTTGCATATAAAAATTAACTTAAGTATACTCAGAATTTAATTTTTTTTTCGTGCGGCATTTAGTAACATTTTCCTTATTCTTCCGCGAATTAATCCATTTTTGATTTCACGCTTAAGAAAACAAACTTGGCATTCAAATCTAATACCTAATTAATGTTACTTTAAAAAAGGCAATCCTACGTTTAAACAAATGACAAACTTTTTAAATTATTTAGGAAAAGGATGCTAACACAATAGAAAAGAACCAACGGAATCATCCCGCCTTCTTCAGGAAAAGGAAGAAAGTGATGAACAAAGCAGACGGGTAAATGCAAAAATGTAGCTTAAAAATCAATACTTAAGGTAACAATGCTCCCCCGTGTCACAGCCCAAATGTCTTTCTTCAAAATATGTTTCGATAAGTTTTCTTCATTTACGTATTATTAAAAAAAAACACATGGTACATATAGCCCGAAGGAATAATAAAACACGTGAACATAATTTATTTGGCAAATGGTATTGCTTCATGTTTTTGATATAACGAACAATTATTGAATAGTTAAATTTTACTTGTCTAGATCCGAAATATTGAAAATAGTTTAAAATTTGTAGCTTTTTAAATTCTCCTACGCATAATACAGTATCGTAACTTGTACTAGGATTCATCTTACCTCTACCTATTTTTTATTTGAATGCCTGTGTATCATTTTAAGGTCTGTTCTATCGATAGCTCATAATGATAAAAATTGAACGAACAGTACGTGAAAAAATTATTTTCAAATTTATAAAAATACGTTATGTTAAATTATTAAGCTGAATTAAATAAAGAAAAGTAATTGAGGAAGGTAGGTGTTGAATATAAAACAAGCGTACGTCTATTGATATTCTTGAATTCGAGAAAATCCCCAAAATAATCATAAAACTCAAAAACAGCCCACTATACATAAAGTACAGTTGGATGAACTTTTGTAAAACGCATTTATGTACGTTTTCTCGATTTTTGATATGATACACATTATAGATAAATTTAGGGGGTCCTGTCCACAAGTACATGTAATTGAGTTATCCATATATAAGTTTCAAAACAAGATTTTAAAGCCACAAAGAAAAACATCAGTCTGACAGGAGTATATATTGATTTATAATACAATTAATTGTTAACATTATATCATTATTATGGTATAGCTTTTAGTACGGCTTATAAGGGTATGCACATTAAATTACCTTGATCACAAATGTCGCCTTTACTAAAGCAAGGAAAAATCATGCATGTCAATGAAACAATGAAAAATAAAACGTAATTAAGGTCTTCCGCTCAGGCGGAAGACCTTCTACTGATTCTGATGGTTAAGATTATTAAGGTCTTCCGTTTCCAACGGAAGACCTTCTACTGATTCTGTTGGTAAAGATTATTATTCTTTTTTTTCTTCTACTTCCTAGAAGCCAACTTTGAGACCTCATACCTCACTTAATTCTCAACGGATTTCGCTCAAATTTTCAGAGGTTATAGACGTTTATAAACTCCACCAGAATGATGACTAAAATTTCAAAAAGTCACTTCCGGTTTTGAGTTATCCCCCTTTAAACTAAAAACCATAAGCTTTCGTTTCCGGATAAAGGCTCAGAGACCACAAAAGCTGGAGCAGAAATTTTACTTGTTTTAGATAACAGAAGGATTGAAGTTGTGCACATCGGTTTTTGTTTTTCGATTTCTAATGAGATTGTCAAAATACGTCCGGGGACGTCACTTCCTGTTAAACCGGAAGTAGTCAAAAATTGCATATTTTTGTTGTTCTTGACAGGTTTTTGGATATCATATGTCATTGGAAGCTTAAATCTTAATTTTCTGTCCGTTGACGGTACTTCCGGTCAAACCGGAAGTTGCCAAAAATAGCTTGTTTTTGGAAAAATGAACATAGTTTTGGAGGATTAAACCATTTTTCGACTTCATTACTTTTTTTTCAAATGAAAGTTACTTCCGGTCAAACAGGACGGAAGACCTTCTCGTTGCTTTGCAACGAGCTCGGCTCTAGTTCCCTATTATTCTTTTTTTTTCCTAGACGCCAACTTCGAGACCTCGTAACTCGCTCATTTCTGAACGAATTTCGCTCAAATTTTCAGAGTTTTTGGACGTTACAAAACTCAATTAAAATGTTTTCCTACATTTCAAAAATTCCATTCCGCTTTCGAGTTATTTCCCTTTAAGTGAAAATTTGGTACTGTTCGTTTCCAGACAAAGGCTCAGAAACGACAAAAGCTGGAGCAGAATGTCTACTGCATTTAAATACTACAAGAATTGAAGTTGCGCCTATCGGTTTTTCTTTTTCGATTTCTGCGCTCCAAACGGTGCTAGATAGGGGTCAAAAATGAGAATGCCCAAAAGCGCCAAATTTTACATATATTTCCTAGTATATCTTTTAAACTAAAAATAATTTGTTAAGACATATTTCACAAATATTGTGCATAATTTTAAGATCTATTATTTGACATCATTAAAAAGGGGCTGGCCCCTCAAATTAGGGGTCAAGGGCGCTGGAAATTTTTTGCTTTATAACTCAAAAACGGTAAATATTTCGATATGGTTATCGATTTGAAATGGGTTCTTTAACATCTTACTGATCTCATGAAAACGTTATTTTGTTCGAATCTTGTGTTATGAATGAGCAGCAAACTTTATGTACAGGTAACTGATTAGTTTTATACGGCAAGTGAAGAATTCTTTATGCGTACGCGTATAACACGTATACCTGAAATAAACTGGATAAAAATATATACTTAACTAAACTGAATGTTAAACTTTGTTGAAATAAAGTTTTTAACGTATTCTCTAGCTGGATGTCATACAGATTATTCAGAGACAACTTTCTCCTTGTATTTAGTTTGAATTACAAGACGGGAGATAGGAAAAATACTTATCATCTCTCATTCGATTAATACTCAATGTTGCATTATTTATAAATAAAAGAAAAAATAAGCTTAAAATAATTCACTGTCATTTTATTCAGGCATCGTGAATTTTCCTCGGACCTTGACTGCTTTGTTTACAGTTGTGCAACCTGTTTATCGATCGCACATGCATTGACCTATATACATTCCGGAGATCAACATTACCGCTCTTTGAGTTTTACGCGAGTCCTAGAGTTATCTAAAACGATGCTAGTCATCGATTTACTCAGTTTAAAATCAAGAATTTGTTATTTGCGTAAATCGTAAGAATATTTCTAGACACAAATATAAAGGTTTTCTTGAACATGTACGAGTATTAAAAGATAAAAATGTCTGATTCTATTCTTTGACGAATGAATAAAAAGCGCTGCGATTTTGCTCAGGTACAGATGATTTCTCTGGACGAGTCCATTGGTTACACTGAAAGGTGACGCAGGATGACCTATCGATTACTGCCAATTTTGATAGAGATTGTAATTGCACATGTACATAAATTAATGTTGAATTTTACCCTTGTGAAGTCCATCATAGTTTCGTTATTTAAAGAATCGGGGATATCATTATTGCAACTTAATTAATTGTTTTTAATTTGAACGGATGATTCTATATTATTGGAAAGGTACACATTTTTTAGGCGCCGTCATCTCCCTCTCAACTTTGAAGTAATTGCAATCGTTATATGTATACGGGCCTATATCAAGTGATTCTAATTGTTGCTTAATTTATTTCAGAAAAAAAATGCGATGTTGTTAAAAGTAGCAATTACAATTAAACATGACAAATGCACTCAGTAAATTGTAAGTGGAAGTGACGTTTTCAATTTTCATGAAAATCGAAAATAAAATTAAGTAACTTTGAGTTTTGCATAATTTGCTACATAACTTATCATTGTTTTTTTCCGCATGATATGCTCATAAATTTCTTTGATTTCCTCAAATGAAAAGCTAGAATATCACAATGACACGATTGTATGTGCATGTACATAATATTAACTAAACTACATGCTGTTTTACACAGAAGAGCACCAAACATGAGCTTTAAGAATACGAAAAAAAAGAATAATTAGAAATTCTTCTAACAAATGCAAAATTTCTTCCTGTAATTTCATACAAATATTCCAAGCCTTTCTTTCGTGTTTATTGGACTAAAAGAGATTAAATTATTAAATTTATTCTCACTGCGATATGTAACCCCCCTGAAATGATACAATGCTTTCCTTCAGAGTCAAGAATGGCAGGCCAGGGCTGGTGATGAAATCCATGATTACTCCATAACCTATTATAATATTAACCAAAAAATCATACATGATATTGTTAATTCGAAGGTTGTCAAATAAATTTAAGAAAAGGTCGGCAGAGATGAGTATGCCTAACTAAACTTTTTTATTCATAAACTTTTTAATTTCTAGAATGTACAATCGAGCATCGAAGTGTGTACATGTACTATACTAGTATGTACTAGTTTTTTTTGTTTTGTTTTTTTTTTTCATGGGGGGGGGGGGGTAACAGTTTTCGCTGCATTTGATATCCTGAATTTTGCATTGCATTTCTGACAATTAAACAAAGTTAATAGAATATAATTGGTGACAGTAACACAAGTGATTTATAAAACGAAAGTCAAGCAATAAAACGTTAAAGTTTGTATTTTGAAAAATAAATCAAGTCAAGTCACATAAAACAAAGACAGGTTGAAACGCTCACACATGGACATACATACAAACGTTTAGGTAACTCGGAATAGTCCAGAGTAGAATTATATTTTCTTAAAGACGGAATGTCCAGTACATCTAATGTTCACGACCGGGATAGTTCAAGGCAGTTTCATAATAGATACGCAATTATCATACAAGTCGAACGCTCTTTGAGGTTGAGGATTGACACTAACTCCTTAGATAAATACTGAGTATCAATGTCCTTTTTACTGTCTTAACTTAACTTGATAGGTAAATAATTTTAGCATATGTTAAAAATAAGCTTTAGAAATAATTCTTTTCATAAAATTCAATTCTGTTTCATATCAAATGAATTTGTAAAGTTAACTTTATGACAATTGTCATGCTGCAGATCTGTAGCTCGCTAGCTGTTCTAAAAAAAAATTGAGATGGATCACCAGAGAGCTACAGTGCCATCCATATTATCTCAAGTTCAGGCTCAGAAGGACAATTAAAAACGGTTGTAAGGAATGTTTAAATGTAGAAAAGTTTAAGGAATGTGTTTGAATATAGCTTCAGTGCAATATTTTTCTAATATTTTCTAGTTTTTTATTCTTCGTATTTCTCAATTCACCATGTTTAAATAACCGGTATTTATTTTTATTAGGACACATTAATCCTTATTTTTCAACCAGTCTGACAGTGTCCATCTGTCACGAGAACTTTAAACTTGATAATAACTATTGAATGAGTTGAAATAGGAAATCAAATATACTGTGATTTTTAACCCCGTGACCTTGATCTTGGAGCTTGACCGACTTAAAAATAACAATACTTTAAATTGACCATAACTATTGAAAACTTTCATTTTATAAACATGTACAAGTAATACCTGTGTCAACGCCTTTGAAAATTCATTATGATTTTTGACTCTTTGACCTTGAAGTTTGACCCACTTTTCAAAAACATTAACCATAGTTATACCTTTTGAGAGAAAAGAGATCGATTAGGGCTTTTATTTTACCACTGTGTATTACCTGTAACAACATTTTTTTAAAATACCGATACGCTGACTTTGACAACGTGACCTTGAGGCTTGACTTACTTTTCACAATTTTAATCTTGATCATAACTTTTGAATGAGAAGAGATAGGGTTTTTGTATTCCACAAAAATCAAATGTATGTGACCTGTGATAAAATCATTTCAAATGCTAGCATATAATGAACTTTGACCTTGAAGTTTAACCGGCTTTAAACATTGTTAAAAATTGACCATGACTTTTGATAAAGAAAGGATAACACTTTCATACCTAGATTTACACATGTATACACGTGTTAGCTGTGACAAAGCCTATCGAAAAAAATATAGCTTAAGAATTCGTCAATACGGTAGCACACAAATGGCTTTGCTTATCACCAGCGTGTGTCATGGTGTGACGTAAGGTCATTTTAACAAGGTCAAGGTCGCAAACATTCCTTTACTATCTTTTTTAATAGTAAAACATAAATAAGATGACATCTACCCTTAAAAGATTGCTTTAACAGTAGAATGTGGCATGACCTTGACCCAAGGTCATTTCTCCTTGTCCGCAGCTCCGACGGAAGACCTACTCGTTGCTTTGCAACGAGCTCGGCTCTAGTTACATGTACTTTCTGAAAAGAAAACGTACATACAAGTAAATATTTCAGGTTCTCAACCTGGGTTAAGTACAGGGTGTCCCAAAACATATGTTACACATTTAATCATCTACATGTATAACTTTATCAAACCACATGCATTCACTAAGATATTTCGTCAACATATAGTGTATTAGCATACATTTTATCTGACAAACTGTCATGAAATTCTGTTCAAAATTCAGTTAAATATGATGTCCAAATGACGTCATCATATTTTTGATATGGAACCTTCATGTGAACAGCTGGTAGAAATGGTAGAAATTGTCAAAATTTACTATGGGTCTAAGTCTTCTACTTAGTCATTAGAACCATGAGAAAGCAACATCCTGTAATGAAAGTGTTCAGTAGAATACTGATTTACAGATTTGTGAGGGAGTTTAAAGTTAACGGCTTGACTTAATTCTGCTATTAGAAGACCAAAGAGTGCCCGTACCAAAGAGAGCATCGATAAAATGATAGTTATTACTAAAACTTACAAAACATCCCTTGGACGGGTCCTGCATGAACAAGATATACATGTAGCACCTTTTGTAAATCTACTGTTTATAAAATACTCCAAAAAAATTCTCAATACTTTAAAATTGTTCCTTATAATAGTGTAATGAAGCATTCGAAAGAGACAAAAATATGAAGTCGTTTAGAGATTTCCTAGTGGATTTTAATTAGACCTGACTCTGGAAATTTAAAGATGCAAGGGTTTACTGATGAAGCCAACTTCCATTTTAACAATGTTGTTAAAGAGAATCTTAAATTCTGTTCTTAGTTGTTTGGTGAAACCTAATTTTAATGTAGAAAAGCCTCTAAACTGTGGAATGTTACATTTAAAACTTGGGAAAAACTACTCTAAAAATCGTGTTCAAACAATGGAAATTCGAAGGGAGGTCATTTGGAACATGTTGTAAAATGACATGTTATTCTGAAGAAAAAAATGTAGATGGTTGATAAGAAAACTGTGACAATTGTATGCTTGACAAAAATTTTATAACAATTTTATTTTATATTTTTAATTTCATAAATGTAACTTAAGACATAAAATTTTTATAACGTTTTAAAAGTGTAACATATGTTTTGGGACACCCTGTATATATATTGTTAAGAATACTTGAATCAGCTTAAAATTAAAATTCAATTCTCCTGCTGTGAAGCAAGATCTTGATTATATTGTATTATCCGAATTACCAGTCTTAACATCCCTTAGTGGAATGCTCTACTTGGTACAAAAGTGTACTGCAGAAAATGTTTACGAAACCATGAAGTGAAAGCCGACTTAAGGTCAGACGAGACGTTCCTCAATATCTGTTTTGTATATCTTCGTTATGTATAAAAAATATTCAAAATCTTTTTAACATTTCGATTTCTAAACCAGTTTCTAAACGTTTTTACAAAATCCAAACACTTAAATATTTGAAATTGGAAAATTAGTTTTTTTCTCAAAAGGATTATATAAGGAAAACTACCACTGGTATCTTGCAGAAATGCCTGGTAAAGTATCTCGATTTTTTGTAAGTAAACATGTTTAAGTAGCAATAATACTTCAATGACAAAATCTTTCAAAAAATTATCTATTATTAAGGAACGTCTCAACTGTCCTTAAGGTCAAGATCTAGTAAATGAAGGGTGCCTACAGATTTATCAAATTCAAGAAATGAATTCCTTTAATGATGCTTTATAACTTAAGCTTGGTCAAAAAGGTGTTTCGGGGCATAATTAATAGGAAAATAAGATGAAAAACCATATTTTAAACTGACATTTTCAATGAAAAATTGAGAAAATTAGTCATGATTATGGGAGTTTTTTCAATATCACACAAACAAAATGTATCCAGGTTGCCTACAGTCTTTCAGAAAACGGTAATTTGTGTGTTAGTGGTCTCTTCTTTTACATAATGTTAAATTTAATATAGGTATCCGGACTACTTTTCAGGTGATTTCAAATTGAATTCCATGAAAATACTTTATTTTCTACATAATTCTATTAGAGCCGTAAAGTACGGGAAAAAGAAAGTTGAAAGTGATTATGACGTCATAATGGATCTAGCACCAAAAAGTTAGTCTAAGGACATTTACTAGATCTTGACCTTAAGTCAAAATTTAGATTATTTAATTCAACAAACACATTTGAAAAGTTGAAATTTTGTCAAATAGTCAAACGCGTGCATTCATTGAAAATTTGACTTAACTTTTTCAGCTAATTCAAAAGTCACATAAAATCCTGCTATGGTAACATAAAAGATGCATATGATAGTGTTAAAAGGGTTAAATACTGTGTTTTCATCAGTGTTCGTTGAGCACAACTTTCTGAAGATTTCATTGATCAGATCCACGAAATTAAATGTTCCTTGACTTAATAAATATGATATTTATTTGTCAGATAATGCATTTGTTCACAAAATTACGTATGCTTGAAAATGTCTGTTTTAGAAAATTAACGAAAATCAATAAAAATCAATAAAAAATAAATTAAAAGTCAATAAAAATTAATGATTTTTCTACCAAGTTCATTATAAATTATCTCTATGTACATTCACTGAAGTCTGTTCTTAGTTAAGGATTTGGGACCTGTGTGTTTATGTTAAATGTGTACATATAAAAAATTCACCATCCTGTCTCTTTAGTATCAAAATATATCCCTGTTCTATTAGAAAGATTCGTTGAAGGAAAAAGCTTCTTAAACATACGTGTATTTGTCGTGCAAATGAGAGAGGAAATATGTTTTATAAAACGTGAAATAACATGATCTTCTTTTTATGATTTAGAATACATGCACATTTTATTTTAGTCGTACGGAACCCAGAATGACCAATCAGAATACTCCAGCAGGGAGATACATGCAGTGCACGCTGCTCGACGCCATCTCAACACAGTGACCGAAACAGTGAAAGACCTTAATGCTATTGCCGATAGATTGGAGCAGGTAAATGAGAGAGAGAGAGAGAGAGAGAGAGAGAGAGAGAGAGAGGTATCGTGAAATCATTTTAATCTTTTGGGGCCAATGTTCGTTGGCAAGAAAATTTTCATTATTTCTTGGAGATGGAATCTTGTGAAATCTTTGGTTAAGGATGACCAAGTGCATCTTCTAAACAACAGTGCAAATGTTAATTGATTTATCTTGGTCTTTGGAAAAAATAAGGAATACTGAATACAATTTATGTAATATACTGTAAATAACTATTTATTGGAATTAAGATCAAAGGGCAGATCACTCTTACTGCAGAAAAATACCGTAGAATCAGAACTTAGTGGGCAGTGTAAAGAGGGTATTTGGAAAAAAAGAAATTGCCCTAATATCAATAACATGCAATCAATACGCCTATGTGATGAACACACACATTGATTAGATATGAGATATACTGTAAATCACTCTTTTTTCCGCGAGAACTTTGTTTTTGAGTAATAAAGAGAGAGCTTGCGCTCTAATTTTTCATTCTGGCGTACAATAGCATTTCTAAGAATTATGTTAAGCTATAACCACAAATCGAGAATTTTTGTGGCTATCTCGCGAAAATAAGATGTCGCAAAATTAAAGTGATCTACAGTACCTGGTGAATAAAGGTATTATTTCACCAAATAAGGGAAAAAAAAACTCTTTTCTTGTCTAATTTATATTGATAATGTAAATTTTTTTTACAGACTGCTGCAATGTTTAATCCAACGTCTCCGAAGCCAAAAAGAAAAAGACGCCGTATTTGTTTTTAATATATGTTTACAACATCGTTTTTGAAATGCCTTTGCAGTATTGATTTTTAACTTAGTTGACTTCAAATACATCTACAGACGCCGCATTTGTTTTTAATCCGTGTTAACACCATCTTTTTCGAAATGCCTAAGCAGTATTGATATTAACTTTTTTGACTTTAAATACATTTACAAACAAATTGTTTATACATTGTTCAAAGTATATGACACTGAATCATGTTTGTAGTGGCATTATGCTTAAATATTCAATAATCTATCAATATTCTAGAAGTATTACTATTAACTTTCTTGATTCAAAATATATAAAAATGTTTATATTGATTATGCATATTGTTTGATTCAAAATCATTTATAATGTTGCATGTAATGCTTAGACACTGTTGTTTCCTCAGTTTTCGTGTATTTTGTAAAACAGACATTTTCCAAGATACGTTATTTGAGGACAAAAGCTTTGCTAGATAATTGTCATATTTATAAGTCAATGAACATTAAATTTCATGGATCTGCTCAACAACGAAATCCTCATTAATTTTGTGTTCAACGAATATCAATTAAACCACAGTATTTAATCTAAAAACGTTGATATGCCCTTGTTGTATTGATTTTACTTTCTATATTCAAAATATATACATTTTCAAATAAGCAAAATATGGTGTTCACAGAATTTAAATTTGATGCAGAATCATAATTTTAAGTTGCATTTTGTTGTTGATTTCTTTTCAATCATCATTTAAAAAAATTTTTAGGTGCTCCATTTGGATTCCACCAAGTTACTGTAGTAGACTCCGTAGACCACACATAAAGTAATGTCAATGAGAAACGCCAACATCTCTTAAATAACCATGTTAGAATGCTTATATGATCAAGTAGGTTTTCAAAAGTTAAAACGATAATATATATAGTATCTGATTAATTACTTGCGTAAATCTTTGCCTGATAACATATTCGCATTCAATTCAATGTTATTAAACATTACAAATAGAGAAAGAATCATTCTGTTCTCTGCAATTATGTCAAAAATTCATTTTCTAGACTTCATTAGGGATTCTATAGATGTTCTCGATATTTTAATTAAACTTAGAATTGTCCTCCTTCTCCTGCCAGTGATATATTATGACGTCATTTTCATCTTTTTTCTTTATGAAGTTTTCTGTGGTTCTTTCGAGGTGTCTGTTCTCTTGAATTTCAATACATGAATGATCCAGCAGGGGTTGAATGCTCTGAAATTGAGATTATACAATATTATATATTAGATATAGCTTGATGAACTATATTACTCCTTGAATTTATCGATAAAATGAAAAAAGAAACATATCATATTTCATCTATTGTACATGTATTGCATTGCATGTTGTTTTAACTTCCCTCCCAAAATTTTTTTACTCATATTGAGACGCCAATAAAACATATTACATCTATTGAAAGATTGGGAAAGAAAATTCGAGAAAAAACCACAAAGTTAAACATAGCACGCCTGCACATACATGTAAATTGTGAATGCATTTCTTTTAATGAAGATTTAATCGAACAAGTGATAAGATTTTCTTCTCTATAAAGATAAGACAATATTTCGAAGAACTGAAACAATTATATCATTCATTTAACTATGGCAGAAACATTATGTTTTTCAACAAGACACATTTTCATTCAAACAAAATATTATGAATGAAGGATATGGAGATAACGAAAAACAGTATTCAATATCAAAATCCATAAAGCAATACAAAATTAAATTAGAGCAAACACTGGCCCCAAAACAACGGAGGTGGGATCAGGTGCCATGGAAGAGTGAGCATCCCCTGCTTGACCAGTCACACCCTCCGTGTGCTCCTCTTTATGATCGGGAAATAACAAAAACAAAACCGTCCTCAATTCAGGTAAAAATGATAAATCTCACCTCTCTCTCAACTGTACGATGCGTGTTCGGTTTACTCGGTAATGCGTCTGTGTTTGTCCTTTCTGTAGTGTTGCCAAACAATCGTTTCTCGGTGCATTTTCTAAATTAATAATTTCAGTAACTTTGAAAACCTGAAAGCATTCTCAAAATGAACAAAATGCATAGAAATGTTTCATACTTCTCTTCAATTTTCGTATTCCGCGCTTTATAAAATGGAGTTACTGCAACAACTGCAACAATAGCTGTAAGGACAATGCATAGGGCAAGTCCACCAAAAACCAATCCAACTATCACACTGTCAATATTACTCACTGAAATTTAAACCAAAAACTTCATAACCATATTTGATTGGAAAATGTTTAGAAAAAAGTTTTTATGCACGGCCGTAGAAAACCCGCGGAAGGGGAATGGGGGGGGGGGGGGGTGGATGGGTGGGTGGGTGGTTGGGTGTTGTTCCTAAATAATTTTGCCGATATATAGTATACAGTAGAAAACAAACATTATTTGTTCGTCTCCCCATAATAAAACGTATGATGACCCTTTTTGCATGTAAATGAGTTTTGTAGTTGATAGTAACCCCAACTGAAAATATATGGTCGTGCCCCGCCGCCTTCCTCAAGACTGAAATTGTTTCCTAGGGCCAGATATGACACAAAATATTAAATAATCATTTATTCCTTATGCAGTAATCACGAAACCTTTCTAGACTTAAATAGATAATTTGAGCAAACAAAGTCCTCTAAAAACACCAAAGTTGGGATCAAGTACCATTAACGAGTAAGTATTCCCTGTCGATGGATCACAATTGTAATTCGCAAAATGTCGTGACGAGGTAAATTGAATGATCAGTGCACAGCTCAATGTTTACAAAATCATCTTTTAAAAAACACTTTGCAATATCATTTCATTAATAAGCAAACAAAAGTGACTTAATATAAAAAAAAATACGTAGCATGATATGCATCTGCAAAAAACAATACTAATTGTGGTCTAAATTATTTCGTGAGTGTAATGGGTGACTTGTTGATTCCTTATAGGTATCAAGGAAATGATTTTAAAAGTCTTCCAATGCATAAATGTTTCTTCTGCTTGATTGATACAATATTTAATACAGTTTTACCCGTAAAAGGCTAAATAAATTTACATAACATTTCCTTGTTTTTATTGCCAAAAATATTTTATGCTTACCCTCGAAACACTTGTTTCCGAATCCTATATACTCATCTTTGCATACACAAACACCGACTTGTCCTGTCAACGAACATATCTTAGATACATCTCTGCAATCCTTGGTCGATGCGCATATATCTTTTGAGATATCTACAAAAATCGAAATTATATTCCATATGAACAAAAAAGGAAAAGTAAAATAAAATTATTTTTTGTCATTGATATCCAAAAAAAACCCTACAGTAATAAAGGATAATTCTGTAAATGTATTTTTAGAAACATACACGGAAAACATTCCCTGTCATTTGGGAGGTGAAGGGGGGGGGGGGGGGTTATCCTGGTCTACTGACACAGGTTATTTTTTACAAGCGGACCCGAAGACAGCAGATCTTCCGGACTTTTTGGTATAACATTCTTTTTTGTGAACCAGAGATGAATTGAAAAATAATGAGTTACCTGATTCGAAACGTTTTCGTGAATCCTCTAAAATGAATCTACAGACCTTTTTACCCATTGCAAAAATTAAGGATCTGTTTAGGCAGTCTTTACTGAAAAGAAAATGATATCAATAGCAACATTTTTTTGTTAAATATCGTTTAACAAGTATGGTTACTTCTATTCATAGGTCGGCTTGATATATCCCTATGAATTCGCAATGAAATATACAACTGGTTGTAATACTGTGGATGATTATAAAATTGAATAGTTTTACAAAATTAAGGGGTCAAAAACTACATCTGCTTTATTGGTGAGGTTGTATTTTTAATCATATAACGAAAGGTTTTAGGGTTTTTGCTTTCATTTTTGTTTACGTACCTGTCCATGCTGTATGTCGAACAACCACAAAGTATTGAAATACATGTAATAGCAACCAGTACTGAAATTAGAAAGATTATTTTTTATAATCGAATTCCAAGTAATGTTTAACATGTGAAAGTACTCAATAGAAGATTTGCTTTTTCGTATTTCGACAATTAAATTATGATGTCAAAAGGTATATGAGTAGCAAACGTTTTAAATACAGAAAGATTTGTTTGAAATAATTCAGCAACTCTTATTTTAAAATTTTCAACTTCATTCACATGGCTTCTGAAAAATTATGATGTTCATAATACAAAACAAACAGTTTTGAAGTCATAAAAGTATGAAAAGAAAACGTACATGTAATACAAAGGGAATCAAATATTTTAGAAAAAAGCAAAATTACAAAATTACAAACCTAAAAATAAACAAAAAGGTTTTGATTTTTGCACATTAAATGGACTTGTGTTCAAAAGGTTGGCACATTTTATTACTAAAATTAAGGTAAAGTAATCCCCTGGCTAAGTTTTATTAAAATATGGTAAAAGAATTATATGCATTTTGAATTTTAACAAAGAAGAGAAAACAATATGAGCATGTACTTACGTTCAGCATACGTCATTAATGCCATTTTCTTAAAATAAATTTGTTTGAAGTTCTAAAATTTTAATTCTGTATAAATGTCAAGCTTTAAATTAAGTTGTGTTTTATATAGTTTGCTTCAGCGGAAAATTTAATATCCGTGCCGATAGGAAGCCGATATCATGGGAAACATGTTTAAAAATGGTATTTTACAGCAGTTACCACACTGAAACATGATGAATGTGATGACTTGCTTAAAATATCTCCATTTATGGAATGAGGCTTATTTTAACTCTTTTTATACGATATAATATAACTTGGGATAGTTAACGCTTCATAAATCGCAGAGCTGTTTATATATGTAAAAAAAAACGTTTACTGCCCCTGGTTACACTGAATGTTAGATCGTATAACATAAGTTATAATAAGCTTCATGCCTTATAATTTATTTTCAGTGTAGATTAAATGAGACAATTTCTCCCCGAAAAAAGCTTCAAATCAAACATGTGTTAGAAATAATTTCAAGCGGAGTAATACGTTTTTAACGTAACTAATTGTGACGTAGGCAAGTTTTGCTATACAACATGGATTAAATGTTTACCCAATCAAATGGCGTGTTACAACTAGAATCAAATTATAATTACTCATTAAAACAGTGTAAAAATATTTAATCAATCATGACATTGTAATGAATACTAGCAGAATACAAATATAATGTATTCAATATAACGATATATCATAAATTTCATAAAATAATAATTTAAATACCTTTGAATAACATTGTACATGAAGATAAACAACAATATCTGAACATTTTTAAGCATTTTTTTAATCATACACTGTGCATTTTATCTTGAAATATACGGAGGTTATTCGGAAAGTTCGTGGACTGATGCGCTAAATTAATTCTCTCTAGTTGATGCTTACAAAATTTTCATGGAACATAACACTACTGGCTTTTAAAACCCCTGTCCGTATGAAAATCCACTGTCTTTCTCTGTATCCTACAGCATTTTCACAGTAATCTACGGTATATCTACAGTATGCTACGGTATGCTAGCTCTGTATATACAGTAAATCTCTGTATGCCTCTGTATGTATCCCCAGCATGCCACAGTTACACACAGTAGGCCCCGATACGCCTACAGTATGCCACTGTATGGCTACTGTTTCCTACAGACAACTACGGTAAACCCCAGTATATGCCCCAGTACGCCCCTGTATATGTTCATTGAAGCAAAAAGAAGAAGTTTATAAACTCCCAGAGCACTGTACGGTTACCTAAGATGTGGGATTATCAATTTAGTACACAGAGTTACCTACCTAAGAAATTTTTTAACATTATTTTAAACACATAGTAGTATTTTTTTTAATTTGTTAAGAGACTTATTGTGTTCTTTTATAACTCTGAAATAACTATTAAAAATTAATTAATCATTGCTTCAAAGAATATTTATCTATCAATTTTTAAAATTAATTATTTAATTATTTTTTGGTTTGATTTATTAGGTATTTAATTAATTTATTTATTTTGCGAACACTTATTTAATCCTTAAAATACTTTGAGTGACTTTGTAACTTTTGTGAAAAAAAAAACAAAAAAAACAAACAAAAAAAAAAAAAAAAAACAGCCGCGGTAATTCTTGTTTTATTTTTAACTTATTGATGTTCTTTTAAAAACCATTTAATCTAATTAATTGCATGTAATCAATCATTGCATAAAAAGTTTTTTCTTATTCTAAATTGAATATACAAACAAAATTATTAATTTATACCCGAAACTTAGATTTATTTTGCTAATTATATGTAAACAATTTTACGCTAAAATGTGTTTCAAAGTCTTTTTGAAGCATATTTAAACTACTTTTAATTATTTTACTTCCGTGTTGGATATCAAAATAATCGTCTCATTATGCACAATCTTAACCCGTCAATAGCTTTTTTGATACTTTTATTTTGTTTTAATTGAAAAAATTCGGTTTTATCACAAAGAGAAAATGTTATTTCAAACAGCCTCAGATAGGACACGGTCGCTCTATGTCACAAAATAAACAAAGTATAGTGGTCAGTGAAAAAGATAATGGGTGTCATTACTGTGTACCCAGGGTCACTTGTAAACAATCAATGGCTTTGAAGTTATTTCATAATCGTGTTAGTGTTTTGAAAACCGATTTTTTTTTCAATCCAAACAAAGTAAAATTATAAAATTCCAATTGACAAATAAAAATTGTGTATAATATGACGATTATTTTGATATCCATCATGGACGTGAAATAACTGAAATTTGTTTTAATATGCTTAAAAAATACTTTGTAACATAGTTTAGGATAAAAATATTTATACAAAAACCCCTAAAAAATCTCATTTTCGGGGATATAAATAATTGATTATTTTGTTGTTTTGTCAATTAAAAAAATATAATTAAAAAGTTTGACATTTTTATGGTGATAAATTAATTATTTATTTTATTTATTTACCATTTATTATTGATTCTTCTAACACCAGTTTAATCCATAAAATAATTGGAATGGCTTTTTTGTTCCTTTTGGAGAAAAAAATTACACAAACACCTACACAACAAAAGTAATGCTGCATTTAAAAAAAAAGTTTTTAAAATCAATTTAATAATTGATTTTTAAATGGTTAGTGAATAAATAAATAAAACTGATTTAAAACACGTATTTAATCATTGTAAAAAGAACAATATATTTATCTACTTATTTTTTAAAAATATTAATTATAATCCCGAAAGTTGGATTTATTTGGCTTATTTAATGTAAACAAGTTTCCACTTAAATGTCTCTCAAAGTCTTTTTGAAGCATATTTATGCTACTTTTAATTATTTTACTTCAGTGTTGGATATCAAAATAATCGTCTCATTATGCACAATCTTAACCCGTCAATAGCTTTTTTGATACTTTTATTTTGTTTTAATTGAAAAAATTCGGTTCTTTCACAAAGAGAAAATGTTATTTCAAACAGCCGCAGAGTGGACGCGGTCGCTCTCTGTCTCAAAATAAACAAGGTATAGTGGTCAATGAAAAAGACAATAGGTGTCATTACTGTGTACCCTGAGTCACTTGTAAACAATCAATGGCTTTGAAGTTATTTCATAATCGTGTTAGGGTTTTGAAAACCGATTTTTTTTTCAATCCAAACAAAGTAAAATTATAAAATTCCAATTGACAAATAAAAATTGTGTATAATATGACGATTATTTTGATATCCATCATGGACGTGAAATAACTGAAATTTGTTTTAATATGCTTAAAAAATACTTTGTAACATAGTTTAGGATAAAAATATTTATACAAAAACCCCTAAAAAATCTCATTTTCGGGGATATAAATAATTGATTATTTTGTTGTTTTGTCAATTTAAAAAATATAATTAAAAAGTTTGACATTTTTATGGTGATAAATTAATTATTTATTTTATTTATTTACCATTTATTATTTATTCTTCTAACACCAGTTTAATCCATAAAATAATTGGAATGGCTTTTTTGTTCCTTTTGGAGAAAAAAATTACACAAACACCTACACAACAAAAGTAATGCTGCATTTAAAAAAAAAGTTTTTAAAATCAATTTAATAATTGATTTTTAAATGGTTAGTGAATAAATAAATAAAACTGATTTAAAACACGTATTTAATCATTGTAAAAAGAACAATATATTTATCTACTTATTTTTTAAAAATATTAATTATAATCCCGAAAGTTGGATTTATTTGGCTTATTTAATGTAAACAAGTTTCCACTTAAATGTCTCTCAAAGTCTTTTTGAAGCATATTTATGCTACTTTTAATTATTTTACTTCAGTGTTGGATATCAAAATAATCGTCTCATTATGCACAATCTTAACCCGTCAATAGCTTTTTTGATACTTTTATTTTGTTTTAATTGAAAAAATTCGGTTCTTTCACAAAGAGAAAATGTTATTTCAAACAGCCGCAGAGTGGACGCGGTCGCTCTCTGTCTCAAAATAAACAAGGTATAGTGGTCAATGAAAAAGACAATAGGTGTCATTACTGTGTACCCTGAGTCACTTGTAAACAATCAATGGCTTTGAAGTTATTTCATAATCGTGTTAGGGTTTTGAAAACCGATTTTTTTTTCAATCCAAACAAAGTAAAATTATAAAATTCCAATTGACAAATAAAAATTGTGTATAATATGACGATTATTTTGATATCCATCATGGACGTGAAATAACTGAAATTTGTTTTAATATGCTTAAAAAATACTTTGTAACATAGTTTAGGATAAAAATATTTATACAAAAACCCCTAAAAAATCTCATTTTCGGGGATATAAATAATTGATTATTTTGTTGTTTTGTCAATTTAAAAAATATAATTAAAAAGTTTGACATTTTTATGGTGATAAATTAATTATTTATTTTATTTATTTACCATTTATTATTTATTCTTCTAACACCAGTTTAATCCATAAAATAATTGGAATGGCTTTTTTGTTCCTTTTGGAGAAAAAAATTACACAAACACCTACACAACAAAAGTAATGCTGCATTTAAAAAAAAAGTTTTTAAAATCAATTTAATAATTGATTTTTAAATGGTTAGTGAATAAATAAATAAAACTGATTTAAAACACGTATTTAATCATTGTAAAAAGAACAATATATTTATCTACTTATTTTTTAAAAATATTAATTATAATCCCGAAAGTTGGATTTATTTGGCTTATTTAATGTAAACAAGTTTCCACTTAAATGTCTCTCAAAGTCTTTTTGAAGCATATTTATGCTACTTTTAATTATTTTACTTCAGTGTTGGATATCAAAATAATCGTCTCATTATGCACAATCTTAACCCGTCAATAGCTTTTTTGATACTTTTATTTTGTTTTAATTGAAAAAATTCGGTTCTTTCACAAAGAGAAAATGTTATTTCAAACAGCCGCAGAGTGGACGCGGTCGCTCTCTGTCTCAAAATAAACAAGGTATAGTGGTCAATGAAAAAGACAATAGGTGTCATTACTGTGTACCCTGAGTCACTTGTAAACAATCAATGGCTTTGAAGTTATTTCATAAACGTGTTAGGGTTTTGAAAACCGATTTTTTTTCAATCCAAACAAAGTAAAAATTTGAAATTCCAATTGACAAATAAAAATTGTGTATAATATGACGATTATTTTGATATCCATCATGGACGTGAAATAACTGAAATTTGTTTTAATATGCTTAAAAAATACTTTGTTACATAGTTTAGGATAAAAATATTTATACAGAAAAACCTAAAAATCTCATTGTGGGGGATATAAATAATTGATTATTTTGTTGTTTTGTCAATTTAAAAAATATAATTAAAAAGTTTGACATTTTTAGGGCGATAAATTAATTATTCATTTTATTTATTTACCTTTTATTATTTATTTTTCTAACACCAGTTTAATCCATAAAATAATTGGAATGGCTTTTTTGTTCCTTTTGGAGAAAAAAAATTACACAAACAAACACCTACTCAACAAGAGTAATGCTGCATTTTAGAAAATTTAAGTTTTTAAAATCAATTCAATAATTGATTTTAAATGGTTAGTGAATAAATAAATAAAACTGATTTAAAGCACGTATTTTATCATTGTAAAAAGAACAGTATATTTATCTATTTATCTTTAAAATTGACGATACAAACAAATTAATTAATTACAATACTGAAAGTTGGATTTATTTCGCTTATTAAATATAAACAAGTTTCCGCTAAAATGTCTCAAAGTCTTTTTGAAGCATATTTATGCTACTTTTAATTATTTTACTTCAGTGTTGGATATCAAAATAATCGTCTCATTATGCTCAATCTTAACCCGTCAATAGCTTTTTTGATACTTTTATTTTGTTTTGATTGAAAAAATTCGGTTCCCTCACAAAGAGAAAATGTTATTTCAAACAGCCGCAGAGTGGACGCGGTCGCTCTCTGTCACGAAATAAACAAGGTATAGTGGTCAGTGAAAAAGACAATAGGAATCATTACTGTGTACCCAGAGTCACTTGTAAACAATCAATGGCTTTGAAGTTATTTCATAATCGTGTTAGTGTTTTGAAAACCGATTTTTTTTTCAATCCAAACAAAGTAAAATTATGAAATTCCAATTGACAAATAAAAATTGTGTATAATATGACGATTATTTTGATATCCATCATGGACGTGAAATAACTGAAATTTGTTTTAATATGCTTAAAAAATACTTTGTAACATAGTTTAGGATAAAAATATTTATACAAAAACCCCTAAAAATCTCATTTTCGGGGATATAAATAATTGATTATTTTGTTGTTTTGTCAATTTAAAAAATATAATTAAAAAGTTTGACATTTTTATGGTGATAAATTAATTATTTATTTTATTTATTTACCATTTATTATTTATTCTTCTAACACCAGTTTAATCCATAAAATAATTGGAATGGCTTTTTTGTTCCTTTTGGAGAAAAAAATTACACAAACACCTACACAACAAAAGTAATGCTGCATTTAAAAAAAAAGTTTTTAAAATCAATTTAATAATTGATTTTTAAATGGTTAGTGAATAAATAAATAAAACTGATTTAAAACACGTATTTAATCATTGTAAAAAGAACAATATATTTATCTACTTATTTTTTTAAAAATATTAATTATAATCCCGAAAGTTGGATTTATTTGGCTTATTTAATGTAAACAAGTTTCCACTTAAATGTCTCTCAAAGTCTTTTTGAAGCATATTTATGCTACTTTTAATTATTTTACTTCAGTGTTGGATATCAAAATAATCGTCTCATTATGCACAATCTTAACCCGTCAATAGCTTTTTTGATACTTTTATTTTGTTTTAATTGAAAAAATTCGGTTCTTTCACAAAGAGAAAATGTTATTTCAAACAGCCGCAGAGTGGACGCGGTCGCTCTCTGTCTCAAAATAAACAAGGTATAGTGGTCAATGAAAAAGACAATAGGTGTCATTACTGTGTACCCTGAGTCACTTGTAAACAATCAATGGCTTTGAAGTTATTTCATAATCGTGTTAGGGTTTTGAAAACCGATTTTTTTTTCAATCCAAACAAAGTAAAAATTTGAAATTCCAATTGACAAATAAAAATTGTGTATAATATGACGATTATTTTGATATCCATCATGGACGTGAAATAACTGAAATTTGTTTTAATATGCTTAAAAAATACTTTGTTACATAGTTTAGGATAAAAATATTTATACAGAAAAACCTAAAAATCTCATTGTGGGGGATATAAATAATTGATTATTTTGTTGTTTTGTCAATTTAAAAAATATAATTAAAAAGTTTGACATTTTTAGGGCGATAAATTAATTATTCATTTTATTTATTTACCTTTTATTATTTATTTTTCTAACACCAGTTTAATCCATAAAATAATTGGAATGGCTTTTTTGTTCCTTTTGGAGAAAAAAAAATTACACAAACAAACACCTACTCAACAAGAGTAATGCTGCATTTTAGAAAATTTAAGTTTTTAAAATCAATTCAATAATTGATTTTTAAATGGTTAGTGAATAAATAAATAAAACTGATTTAAAGCACGTATTTTATCATTGTAAAAAGAACAGTATATTTATCTATTTATCTTTAAAATTGACGATACAAACAAATTAATTAATTACAATACTGAAAGTTGGATTTATTTCGCTTATTAAATATAAACAAGTTTCCGCTAAAATGTCTCAAAGTCTTTTTGAAGCATATTTATGCTACTTTTAATTATTTTACTTCAGTGTTGGATATCAAAATAATCGTCTCATTATGCACAATCTTAACCCGTCAATAGCTTTTTGATACTTTCATTTTGTTTTGTTATGTTTGACAAAAAACGGTTTTCTCACAAAGAGAAAATGTTATTTCAAACAGCCGCAGAGTGGACACGGTCGCTCTTTGCCACAAAATAAACAAGGTATAGTGGTCAGTGAAAAAGACAATAGGTGTCATTACTGTGTACCCTGAGTCACTTGTAAACAATCAATGGCTTTGAAGTTATTTCATAATCGTGTTAGTGTTTTGAAAACCGATTTTTTTTTCAAAAGAAAGTAAAAATATGAAATTGCAACTGTCAAATTAAAATTGTGCATAATCTGACGATTATTTTGATATCCATCATGGATGTAAAATTATTGATATTTGTTTTAATATGCTTAAAAAATACTTTGTACATTGTACTTTGTAGCATATTTTAGGAGAAATAATTTTCATATAAAATAAAACTTAAAAAATCAATTGGGGGGTTGGGGGTGTATATTTAATCACTTTGTTGTCTTGTCAATTACAAAAAAAATAAATATTTTTTTTTATTTATTTTGTTTATTTATGTATTTGTAGATAAATTGATAAACAGATTAAATAAATAAGATAAATAATTAGTTCATTTATTAATGCTGTATTTTTAAAGTCATTTATTCTATTCAATTTTCACTTACCACTTCACCTTATTTATTTTGTTCCGTGTCTACTATGCAGCTCTGCATTTGTCAAGAAATAGATTGATTTGTTCTTAAAATGATTAATTTCATGCTGTTAATTAATTATATTTACTTTTTCAAAGAAACTATATCAATTTTAAAAGCTACAATTTTCCAAAATGCAGCATTACCCGGGTCGAGTTTTTTTCTTCAAAAGTTACAAAGTCACTCCAGGTATTTTATGGATAAAATAGGTGTTTGCAAAATAAATAAATTAATTAATTAACTAATAAATCAAACCAAAGAATAATTTAATAATTAATTTTAAAAATTGATAGATAAGTATTTTTTGAAGTAACGATTTATTATTTCTTAATAGTTATTTCAGAGTAATAAAATAACACAATAAGTCTCTTAACAAATTAAAAAAAAATACTGCTATGTGTTTAAAATAATGTTCGAAAATTTCCTAGGTAAGTAACTCTGTGTACTAAATTGATAATCCCACATCTTAGGTAACCGTACAGTGCTCTGGGAGTGTGTAATCTTCTTCTTTTTGCTTCCATGAACATATACAGGGGCGTACTGGGACATATACTGGGGTTTACCGTAGTTGTCTGTAGGAAACAGTAGCCATACAGTGGCATACTGTAGGCGTATCGGGGCCTACTGTATGTAACTGTGGCATCCTGGGGATACATACAGTGGCATACAGAGATTTACTGTACATACAGAGCTAGCATACCGCAGCATACTGTAGATATACCGTAGATTACTGTGAAAATGCTGTAGGATACAGAGAAAGACAGTGGATTTTCATACGGACAGGGGTTTTAAAAGCCAGTAGTGTAAAACACCAAAATTAAGCTAATGAAATAATTAAACTTTTAAGTTGATATCTTGAAAGTTTATCACAATATCATAAAATTAAAGAAGACATCATATGATCACGGCTTTGTCGCCAGTTAGTTTTATGACAACATTATTTCTCTACCTAAAACGCTTACACGTATCTTGTTGAGATTTCTTAGATTTCAGTAAAGATTCAACTTTGTACACCCTTTCTACAAATCGACATTTACTTATATATCTCTCGTCCTCCAAATCCACTCAGCATTTAAAAACAAGTACTCTGAATGCATTTATCCTAAAAGCTCACATAAATATATCCTAGTTCTATGCCAGCTTTTCCAGGAAGGGGAACTTTATAGAATTTTGGATAATGAAACCCAGATTTCCAGGAAGGGGAACTTTATAGAATTTTGGATAAAGAACCCCAAATTTTTGGAATGACTAATGCTCATATAAAAAAGGTGTTTTCTCAGTTTGACTTAGAGAAAAACGTGATTTTCGAGGTTGCACCGCCTGGAAAACATTACTTTCAACAGGTCGGAGAGAATACTCGAAATCGGGTATTATCCGTGAAATCGCGTATAATACTCGATATTAGGGTATCGTTGAATCCGCGAAATCGGGTATAGGAGGTGTAATCACCTAATAAAACTTAAACAATGGGATGGCGCATGTTGCCGAGTTAACATTAATCTAGATACACATGTTTTCTAAAGGTATCACTAGCCAATTAAGAATTTGGGCTTCAAGATTAATGCGCTCGGGACAACAAATACCCGTGGAGCTCAGTACATTTCATGATTTGCACACAAAAAGGCCTTCGATTTGCTTTATATTTTTCCTTATGTTGAAAGTAGATGCATCTTCCTAATGTTCATTTCCAACACAACAGAATTGTAAAGTATCAGAATTCAGGAATTTTTGATAATTCCACATCAACACAACAAACATGAACAATTTGTAAATAAATCAAATTATACGGAAACACATTTCACACACCAGATATGATGCCATGTTTAAACAAGGGATTGTCCATCGTATCTAATTATACGTCATTAATTACTTTCACATTCATGTGGGCATAAAATCAAATTTATTTAAGAATGTATAAATAATGTAATGATAAAAATGTCTAAAATTTCGGCTAAAAGAACCCCCTTTCTCTTTTTTTGAAAATCTTTTCGTTTTTATTTATCATTCAAACATATTTGCAGAATATGTCTTCAACATTTTAGCAGAGACACTGATAGTTTCAGGAATATAGCTTATGAGAGAACGTAACTGTTGATCGTTTAATTTCGCTAAGTCATCAATATTTTACAATTTCTTGGCGACTTCAAAGGGGGGGGGGGGGGGGCTAAAGGCTTCTTGACCACCTCTGACAAAACAACCTCGACTGTGTTCTACATGTGTCCAATAGACCTCTCTCTGAATGTCACGGTCGGTTAAACTCGTTTATATATTTTTAATCGTAGGGAAGATTTATTCATCAAATAAAAATCATATACATTGTAGGTAAACAAAAAGCAACCTGTTATTTTCTAACACAATATAGGACTACAAGTAACTAGAATTCATGTTTATTTTTCAAACACATTTTTTCATTATAGATGAGTATTAGGAAAAGTTATTGCCATGAGTAATGCGTACCGTAGGTAAAATAACTTAAAGAAAACTGTGACATATTGTCTAGAACCAATCAGATAGTGCGTTGTATTAGCATATTATAATGAGGTATAAGATAGCGATATAAAAAAAAATATATAGAAGGTAAAGAGGTAAAATTTATCCTGTCTATCAAATAGTATAATAAAGAAAGGAAGTGGCTACGATTTTTATAAAATTTTAATGTCCGATGAGGAATTATATTCCCAAAGAGTGAGACAAGAGTTACCAAGGCAATTGAACACTTGTGAAAACTTGACTATGTTATTCAATTATTTTAACTTCATGAAAAGATGTACACATTTGACTTTTATTTATAACCCCCCCCCCCCAAAAAAAAAAAAAAAAAAAAAAACAAAACAAGAAAATCCTGTTCATATGACTTCTCGCTCTCAATTTTTACACAAATGCATAAAATAAAGGTAAAATAGTATATTTTGTATCGATTAAAAAGCAACCAAAAAATTTACGGTGTCTTTGAATAAAAATTTCATGCTAAATTGACATAAAAAAAAGATAGTTACTTTCAATTTGCTATTTTCAAACTGTTTTCCCGAGGGTATTTATTTCATCTTATTTTATTTCCTTCTTTATAATAACGTTGGTATTCTATTATTGCAGAGATATACAATTATGACTCGCTTATACTGTACTCTCTAACTGTTATTAGGAATAATTTATATTTCACGAGAAAGGGACGCCATACATTTTTCAGTAAAAATACATAACACGGCGTTAGTCGTTTAATTTCTTTAAAATTTCACGTTTTGTGAATAGTGCACAAATTAGAAAAATTAAGTATATGGAATACTTTAATGGGAAATAAAGACAAACGAAGTGTAGTTGTTTGTTTTTAGAAATTAATTATAGACTTGGCTACTTTTTTAAATTGACCTTACTAGCTGACTACTGTGCGCTTAGATATGAAGCCTTGACCATGATTGAAACTTGTTTTATTCCCTGTGCTTGGATTTACCATTATCTTGTACTACACCATAATTGATACTTTAACTGTTCAATCTTTTCAAAATATACATTACTCAGATAGTTACTGTCTTTAAACCACCAAACAATTACTGTAAAATACAAAATTGTATTAATTGAGATAGTACACTATGACTCCCTGAAGCCGCCTGTTGGCAGAATTACAACATAAGAAACTTGCACATTTAAAACTTTTAATATGCAGACAAAGAAAACAGACAATAAATCAGAATATGGTGGAAAAGGTCGCATAAAAAATTTTGTGGGGAACTGGGGAGGCGACCAGTGTTCCAATTTAACTACCCAATGTAGGGGACCCACCGGGAGCCCTATGTGAACATAGGTGCTCAGAGCCTGAACGAGTCACCGCGTTCTGAGGAGGGTAGTGATGCCTGCCCTTCTCGCCCGTCTCCTGAGAGCTACCTGGTATAATGCATGAGAGGGAGGACCCAGTAGACTGCCCTACGGTTGCCCCCCAGAGAACATGCCCCAGCCTGTAGCATCCCCTCCCTAGGTAGGGAGGTGGATGAGGCACCAGCAATGGACTAGCTGTGAGCCTCTCTATTACAATTAACCTTTAAATACTGCCTTTTGTTACTAACTTTTTTAACCAACTTGATAGTAAACATAACACATGCCCCCTGCTTTAGTAGCAGGTGGGAGGAGACAACAGGTTTTGGAGCAGAATTAGTGATCAGCTACCGCAACGCACTCCCCAGTCCCGCCACAGACATTAACAATGTCCCCCACAAAATTATAACAATGTTCTGTATTTAACATAAAAAGTAAATTATTTGGCTATGAATATAAATGTCTATGCTCTAACCATCCATGTGTTTATTACTGTTTGCACATAGGGAAAGAAAGTCTCTGTTACTGGCTTGTGGCAGGAAAAATTCTTTGGTTGCTCTGCAAGAAAAACTGCATTGCTGCTTGAAGATTATTCAAAAATATTTGGTTGCCTACATTAGATAAGTGTGTGCCATCAATACGATAGAGGTCAATTTCTGTTGCTTTGATATTATGATCATGTTCAATAACACATCCCTGTACTTCCTTAACCATAAATTTTTTCATTAGCTTGTTTATTCTGACCCTTTTCTTATTGATTTTTGACCCGTCCCCAAGAGGTGCATAATGCCAATAACGCCTTGGGAGTAAACATGACCAGACTAGCTTAGTGTTAGGCCACAGTGCATTGTATCTGTATAAGGTGCATTGTGCCATATGTGAGAAAGACTTTGAGGTAATGTCACCAGAAGTCAGATCATTTGATCCGACATGAAAAATTAACCAATCAGGGGGAGAAAATTTAACAGACATAGTTGCTATGGTTTGTTCAACCTGATGCCACTGAAGTCCCCTTACACCATTCCAAGTTATTGAAGCTGGCAAGTTCAAATTAGTACCCCCAGGTCTATGTTCTGCTGCTACTCCTGCCCAGTATGGTATTGAGGATCCAATTATCCAGATGGACACACCTGGAAAGCTTTGTTGAAATTAGAAAGGACTAACTGTTGAGAGTATTTAAAGCATATAAAAATGAAACATACTGAAACATAATTCTACAATTGTTAATGATTTCAAATTTCTTCCTAGCTGAGACCTTAAAAATCTGTACGAATGTAGGTTTGATAAGCATTTGAATTCCATCTCCCTTGTGCTTTGATCTGGTTGATTGATACCCCTTGTTTTGCCAATTCGGTGGCCATACCTATGCGAAAGCTATGTGACCTATAATGACCCGGGACTTGCAAGAAATTGAGTGCTTTTTGCAAAACTGATTGAAATTGAAAACGTGTAATGGGTTTGTTATTCACATGCACAAGCAGCAAGTTGCAGTTGCTTGACCTAGATTTGATATATTCTCTGATCTGATTAACAGGGCGGATCTTATAGTCAGGTTGATTGGTTAATTTGACTAAAGTTGAGAGACCTATCTGATCAGTTTTAGACTTTTGGATTTTAACTGTGAGATGATCTGTTGAAACAAAATGTAAATCCGAGAGCTGAATGCACAGAACTTCGCTTACTCTCAATAAACCAAAATAAGCTAAACAGAAGGATGCAGCAAAAAGTGAAGCTTCATAAGGAGATCGACACACAGCCGGAAGGGTCTGAATGATTTTGATGAAAATGTTTAGGGAGATGGGAATTCGTAAATCTTTGTTTACTCCGGCTGATCGACGTAGGCCTTCAAGTGTTTTTGATACTACATATACTTTAGTTGTGTCGTTGTGACTGTTGATTTTGTGATGATGAGAAATGGCACTTAGGTACAAACATACTGTTCGGTATGAATACTTATGGAGGGACAGAAAGGCTATGTAGTGTAAAAGTTGATCTACCGAGACTGGCCAAGATTGATCTAACCCGTATTGCGTACGAAATCCTTGGAAATGCTCAAGTGCTGTGTTGTATGCTTTTTGTGTGTTGGCTGATAGAGAGTCATTTAAAAGCCTTGATGCCTCTTCTTCTAGATATCCCATACCTGGTTTGGGACTGGTGTGGGGAACAAATCTGCTTCTGGTGCGAGATGTCGGAACCGGGCCCACTGTGAACGAGATATTGCATCAGCGATTGAGTTTGCTTTAGTAGGGATATATGAAGCTTTAATTTGTATGTTGTATTGCAGTGTAATGAGTACCAGTTTGCGTACAATGTTCATAACTCTATCTGATTTGCTGGTCGAGTTGTTAATAATGTGTACCACTGACATGTTGTCAATGTGAAAAAGAAGTCTAGTGTTTTGTAGGTCTTTGTTATAAAGTGTAAGAGCCACCAGTACAGGGAACAGCTCCAAAAATGTCATGTCTCTAAGAATTCCCACTGAAACCCAGTGTTGTGGCCATTGACCCCCAGCCCACTTGCCACCAAAATATATACCAAATCCACCCCGCTCTCCCCCAGCACTGTCTGTGAACAATTGAACGGTGTGACTGTCAACCAAAGGGGTGTTAATAACTGATACTCCATTGTAGTCTTTCAAAAAAGTTGTCCATACGAGTAGGTCAAGTTTGATATTTTGTGTTATTCTGATTTTGTGGTGTTGTTTTTTGATGCCAATGGTAGAATTAATGAGGCGTCTGCAGAATGCTCGACCTGGCGCTACCACTCTGCAAGCAAAGTTTAGAAGTCCCAATAGTGACTGCATTTGTTTAAGTGTGACCTTTTTGGCCTGCAACACTGTATTGATGTTTTCTTGTAATTTTTCAATCTTATCTGTAGGTAGTGACATGGTCATGTTGCAAGTGTTAAATCTAATGCCTAGGAAAACTAAGTCATTGGTTGGTTCTACAGTCTTGTCCTCGGCTATCAGTATGCCTAAATCTGAGCAGAGGGTTCTAAAATGTTGCAATGTATTTGCGCAAACCGCGGAAGACTTGGGGCCACAAAAGAGAAAATCATCAAGGTAGTGGATAATATGAGCATTGCCCGATTGTTGTTTTGTAAGCCAATGTAAGAATGATGCAAATTTCTCCCACAATGAACAACTTATGGAAGACCCAAAGGGTAGCATTTTGTCGAAATAATATTGACCTTGAAATTTAAACCCCAAGAGGTCAAAATCAGCTGGTGATATAGGGATAAGGCGAAAAGCGGATTTTATGTCAGATTTAGCCAATAATGTGTCGGTTCCCAAAGAAGCTATAATATCTGCTGCCTCATCAATGCTTGCATAGTTAACCGAGCAGGCCATAGGGTCAATAAAATCATTGATAGAACTTCCTTCAGGATATGAGAGGTGATGAATTAAACGCATATCACCGTCCTTCTTGGGGACTAAGCCTAATGGGGAAACTTGTAAACAAACAAAAGGAGGGTTTGGAAATGGCCCTGCTACTCGTTGTAACGCTACCTCTTTTGTGATTTTATTTTTTGCTATTGACAAATTTTCATATAAACTACTGAGATTTCTGCATTCTCTTGCCCCCCGTTGGCCCTGATATTGTAGCCTAAAACCAAAAGTAAAACCCTGAAGTAAAAATTTGGCATGTTTATAGCCTTCCAAATGTTTTGCCAATGAGCTAGTTTTTACAGGTGTCTGTCCTAGTGAGTAAACTGAGCGATTGTTTTGAGCACTTAACTTGAGGGTGTTTTCCTCCGCACTGGCTACACATGTGGTTATACCTGCATCTGGGGAAAAAGGACAGGGTTTACCAGCATTGTAAACAAAACAGCAACCCCCCGTTTGTTTGCCTAATGGTAATTTATTTGAGGGAGTATTTTGCATGCTTGTAACTTGCTGACTATAACTTGTGTGTGTATTTCCAGCTGATACATACATGAGCCAGTATTCAGAATTAACTTCCCCCCATGGAGTATTAGGTGAAAGGGCTTTGCGTAGACGAAACTGCTCATCATACTTGTACCAAGTACTGGACCTACTTGCTGCTAGCCGAATGTCTCTGATATATTTTAACAATTCTTGTGCTTTAGAACTAAACTTTTCTAACATAATGCTAGTAAAAATCAAAAATGCTGAGGTCCATTTCTCTATAGGTAAGAAAGTGTTTTTCTTTGGATTAGCAACATATAAGGTGCCATTCCTAATCTGCAGGTTGCCCTGCGAATCAAAATACTCTAATTCTGCAGCTGATTTTAGGAGCAATGACAAATCAATAAACTGACCTTCCCAAATCTTATTTTTTAGTTTATTAGGAATATGGGCTCCTAAAGTATCAACAAAACTAAGCTGACATATTGGGTTATTTTGCGCATGTTGAACAGTATCGTGTAATGTGACCTGAGACTCACCGGGTAACTCTGATTCTTGTCCGGTACCAGTACTTGTATGCGTCTCATGGCCCGACAGGGTCGGCTCTGCAGGAGGTGGGAGAGGGAGAGGGTCCTCCGAGGGACGCTGTGTTTGCGCCTCCGGGCGGGGACGTTTTCTCCTGCCTTTTCCCCTGGCTGCTGACCCGATATCATCTCTGCGCCGTTTATTAGCCACTGTTCTTTTGTCTCTTACTGGGGGCATGATGCTGTAGGTTAGTTTGATGAGGAAGGATTATCCTTTTTCTTTCCGTATTGATCTGACCACGCTGCTTGAATGTTCCAGAAGATTCTAGAAAGTTCCGGTTAACAAGGGATGGATAGCTCGTTCGATGTTTGAGACCGAAATGCATGGTGGTTAACTTGTACCAAACATATTTCATAATAACACCTAAGCCAACCTAAATTAATTTGTACTATTTGATATTCATCAAATAATTTTGATTATATTGAAAAATAATAGCGCCATTGTGTCCTCTTTGTTACCCCAGCAGTGTTTGTCGTGTGATTTTAAACTTATTTGAGAACCTTATGAATTAGGTTTAATACAATAAAATCACAAGATACTGATGTACAAGTAACAGTTACTGGCATAATGCGCCGTTGCTTTATTCTTTAGTTTTTATGGAAAGTTACACGGAATACCCGATTTCGCGGATTCAACGATACCCTAATATCGAGTATTATACGCGATTTCACGGATAATACCCGATTTCGAGTATTCTCTCCGACCTGTTCAAAGCATGAAAAATATATTACAATGTAACAAATGATGTTTAGTTTATTACAGTGAATATATTAAAAGATGATGCTTATTAAACATTAAAAAAATTATTAAATGTATCTTAAGCGGTTTTAATTTTATGATGCTAGTCCTCAAACATTTCGAATAACCCACTTATTTCATAAATAAATTAATAGCTTTGTTTTATCTTTTGAAAATATTATGCATAAGAAATTGAGTGTGAATGAAAAGAAAAGATTATAAAAATAACTGAGGCATTCCGAATTTCAAATGAAATAAGTAAGGAGATAACGAACAGTATTCAAACTCAGAAATCTAGTAAAACAATTCAGATTGGGATCATTCCAAATATAATCCTCTGAAACATCAGAGTTAAGAGTTCAGGTGCAAAGAAAATAAGCATTAGAAAATTGGGAATTTCCGATTTAGCCCTGTGCAATTACATTATCTATATATGTACATATTTATATCCTGCGGGGGTTTGCAAAAAAAAAAATTACTATTTGCAAATAAACTTGATGTTACAAAAAATATTCACTATGATGAGTGAATTGACGAACCTGACAAAAATCCAAGAATTTTCATCATGTTTTTTTCCTATAAATGAAAATTCTGGAATTTTTTTTTATGTATGAGGTGTGAAGTCGAATTCATTGCCTTTTAATTGAAAGTCAGTTATAAAATTGAAAAAAGAGGAATCGATCGCGATATGCACCGATGCTAATCAAATGTAAAATTATAAATTATTAAACTTTAATGAAAACATGACTTAACTTATGAAAATTTTGGAGATAGCGAACAGTATTCAAGGTCAGAAATCTATAAAACAATACTAAATTGGAGCAGAGCAAACACGGACCTCCAAACCATCAGATGTGGGATCATGTGCCATGGAGGAGTAAGCATACTCTAAAAAATCATATCACAATAACAGTTATGATTAGTTTTGCTCCAAACATGGTAAATTCAACAGTGAGGAAATCCAGATCTCGGTCAGAAGATTCTTAGCCTATCCACTTAATTCATAACTTTATAATTAAATTTAATTTATGTTCTAGTCTCTCACTAATAATCCAAAAAGGAACACAAATTATCAAACAGTAACTCGATCTTACCACATGTAAACAAGCATCATGGCTGCTTACTATATGTATAAGTAATTAACCCCCGTCGCTTTCCATCACTTCTGTTACTACGCTTGTATTGTTGAGCAATATTAATGAATTTGAACACATGAAAGAAACGCAATTACATGTAAACACCCACAATTGTTTAAGAAATTTAAAATTGAATTATAAAGAATTACTCTAGTTCTGGGCCAAATTATTCGAGTATTTCCTTGGTTGGGTCAGTTAATGCTTTATTTTCCACGAAGCGTACATTTTTATTAGGCCGGAATTAAAAATATCTTTGTTTCCCCTAACCCGACCCTAAATTCTCACGTTTGGTCGGTAGGTAGATAAACAATTTTCTTTTCTGACAGCAGCTTTGAAAATACATCAAAATTTAATGGAAAATTACCTTTATGAAAAAGAAAAGTACCAAAGAAAGCGATTTGTAATCAACAGGATCAGTATCATATATATGCCGTTTAAAAGCAGAATTCATGATTAATTAATTCACAACGGTTATTCAGTTGAACTTGTGAAATATCTCACGCTAGAGTACATTTATATAAATCGAATTAAAAAAAACACAAGATTCTCAAATACGCAAAGACCAAAGCTTCCCTCAGCCTCCAGTGTTTATACACAATCAATGTACTTTTTTTTAGGGCCATGGGATTTGCAGTGGTTCTAGAGAATTTTTGGAGTTAAGAAGTAAGCGGCTAATTTTAAGTCTCAGGTTCAAATCCCAAAGAGGAACATTGAATACGGTCCTTCAAAAGGGACCATAAAAACTTATGTCTATTTTCTCATCAGATGCTGGCTCAAAAAGAAACCCCCCATTGCTTAATGGCAAAAAAGTGCTGAGTACGAGTAAATTTGGAGCAATGGGGAATGTTCAAATGTCCTCCCAACAAATCTCGAAGGGATTAAAAGCAGAGAAACAACCAATCTTCAATATACCTTGAATTCAACAGACAGGTTTGTTTGTTGTTTAACGTCCCTTTCGAAAATGTATTCAATTTATATTATTAAATTGTTTCAAGAGTGAAGAATATTAATTAGCTAAAGGCATTAGATTGAGACATCACTGTTGTTTTATGAAGAACTAATTCTCTGTAATCACAGCTGGGCGCCATTTTATTTCCAACAAATGCCTGAAAACTTCAGTAGAACAATGTCGGCCTTTCTGATAAAAAAAATTATATTTATTTTATAAACTTGGTTAACAATAAAAAAAATTTGAATCATCTTATTCAAAAAATCTTTTCAGTCAGTGCGATTTAATTGGGTCGGTCGCGTTAGGGGAAACAAAGGTATTTTTTATTCTGGCCTTATATAACATGTATAATACTTATATGTTCATGTCATTGACGGTATCTCTTGTATATCTTCTCTCATGTACCATTATCATGGTGTTATTTTATAGGAGGTAGCTTAAAACATTTTTTATGAATGTAAAATTATTAAGCCTGCTTAGGAAAAGCGTTCAGGTTGACTAAAGAGTAGGGTTAGTTTAATTAATTTGAATGAAATTTAATTAAATACTTTCAAATACATTGACAATTTTGTCAATTACTTACAATTACACATTGATTTTTTCAGATGTATTTAATTACTCTCAATTTATTCGACAAATTTAATTAAATATATTTCAAATACTTCAGTTTTATCTTTAAAAATCTTGAAAAACATATAAGAGCATGTACAAGTATAAGTACTGAAATTACTGTTCTCAAATAAATTCTATTTACATACATGTATTTATCTTATGAAGTCTGATTTGTTGTAAAACACTAACTATTACGAAAGCTATCCAAAACAAAAGGCGAACATTTTCAATATTGCTTTTTTAAATAATATTTTAAAGTTAAAATTAGCATGCAATTAACATCAACATTTCTTTAATACTTCACAGAAATCTCAGTAAGTGAAAAATTTTGGTCAGGTAGTTTTTGAAATATTCAAAGACTTCGCGTTTTCTGGGACAACCCTCGTCTTTCACATGTAAAGTTACTGTATACAGGGAAATTTTCGCCCCCGTTTTATTTTCGCCCCTTTCACCCTACTATCATTTGGGCGAATTTAAAACGGGGTGAATTCAAATAATACAGTACATTTTCTTAAACAAAACTTTGATTGGGCGAATTTAAGACATGGCAAAATTGTTTGCAAGTGTGAAAGGGCGAAAATAAGTCGGGGCGAAAATAACCCTGTATACAGTATATCCTGTAATCAATCTATTAATGCATGTAATCTAATTCTGGTTAAAAAAGCTATACAAGGGTCATTCAAAAAGGTCTTCGACAAAAACAAAATTAGCGTAAATCAATTCAGACACACTTTTTATGGTTCTTCGAATTCTTTTTAAACCACACTGTCCTTGCAAGATAAAATTCTTGATTTTCTGAAGATTTATAAAATTTTGTAAATTCCCTACACGTCATACGCTATTACATGTACTTTATCATGTAAGGAATTAAGTACTAGTATAACAGCAGAAGTAAAAAGTTTAATAAAAGCTTGTGATAAACTTAAAAACCAGGAGAGGAAGCATTCGAATAAATTCATTATATTTATAGAGACCATGCAACCATCAATTAAAACATTCTTAGGCGTCAGAAGCTAATTGCCCCCCCCCCCCCAGTTCCGACGCCTATGCTATTTCTAGGTGTGTGAAGAAATTTAAGGATGGAAGAGAAAGTGTTAAGGGTGATAACGATCCGAGAGATGAAAAGCCGGTTAATTTATATGTGCTAGTAAAAAAAAATCAGACATTTAGTAGAGAAAGACAGACTATACATTAAGGACTTAGATTAAATGGACAGAATACATGTATCATTTGGAGCATTTCATAAAGTTATAGTAATAGACCTCGTCTACAGGAAAGTCTCTGAAAGATGGATTCCCAATTTACTGAATGAGGAACAAAAAGCTGACCATGTTTCATGTGCGAGAATAAATAATTTAAAAATAGGAACAATCGACTATTTTCAGACATACATGTAGTAACAGGACATGAAACGTGGGAGCAGTTTTTTCAACCGGAAAGAAAAATTAATAATAAAGTATCAATGACAAAACATAAAAAGCGTCTAGTGATTGATAAACGCAGTCAGAGCACAAACAAGATTCTCTATGTTATTTTTTTTGATAGGGAGGGGTTTTGTTGCAAATTTGTATTCCAAAGAGGGAGAGCGTTACTGAAAAGGTGTATGTATTGAAAAATTAAATGAAAATAAATACATAGCGACGAATATAGTTGAGATAAAAAGAATCGGGTTATTATATAAGTGTGAACAGAGGGGTATCCTTTAGTTCTCATATTTTATTCCCTCAATTTACACTGATATTTTAATGAAGAAAGTGTACATGTATTTTTCAACAAACCACAAACAAGTCTCTTAAGATGTTTTGTTCTTCCTTTGAAATTAAAAATTTACTCATTTAAAACAGTCATTAGGTTTACAATAAGATAATATTAGATAATACCATTTAGTCCATTCAATATACATGTATTGTACTATATCCTTTATTTCTTTTGAAGCTATAAAACAATAAATTCATGAAATTAAAAGAAATCTGATTATGTCCACTTTAGAGTCCGTTCAGACACAAAACATTCATTTCAGTCCTGTGTACAAGACCATGAAACAAACTTAGACTTAAGTCAAAATTTCAATATTTTTTAAAATATTTATTTTGTATTGAATAAATCTCTACTTTTGTATATAACAACACTTTTGTAAAACAATTTTAGGAAACAGTTTGATTTTGGCCTGTTTGACTTCAGCAAAATTTTATAACAACAGAAAAAAATTTTGACTTAAGCTTAAAATGCTTCTATTTATCATCACATTCAAATATAGAATTGTTTTTTTCTCCATTTCTCCTTCAAGGAAGAATACTGAAATATCTTTTCAGCCATTATTAAGTCTTTGCTATTCCATAGACGTTGTCGATATTTTGATAAACGTAAACATTATCCTCCTTGTCATACTGGTTATTAAATACGAATTCACTTTCATCATTATTTGAAGCCCTTTCGTTTTTGTTTACTTCAAGTTCAATCGGTAAATGGCCAAACACGGATTCATGGCTCTGAAAAATAAAATTCATTCGAAAATTATTCTGATTTTATTTAAATTATTTTTAACAAAACTAAAAGTGACATGAAATTCAAGATATAATTTTAGTTGCCAAATAAAAAAATATTTTGTTTGCTGTAGAACTCTAAACTTTCTTTTTAACTATTTAAAAAAGAGCATTTATATTAAAACAATTGGTTTGCAAAGTCCAGATTCTTGCAAAAATCTTTGAAAATGGAGAATATTCAAATAACGAACCGTCAAGGATACACACAAATTCTTTAAACAATACCATTATGTGAAGAGGCATAAACACAGACCCCTGGAAATTTCAGATGTTAGAAGAGAAGCCTAGGAGACATAGACAGACGCGCACGAGATTTACGCGTGTATTTGGCCTCGTAAGCTACTGACCTATCGATTTGTCTAATTTTCATTCCAGTAGAATTACCAAGACATCAACTCCACTAACTTTCAAAGAGTTATCACACAGAAAACAAATAGAAATGGAAATAATTGATAATATATCGTCTATATATTTTAATGTCATGTTGAAGGTCACGGTAAGTTCCAATTAAAATTGATTGAATATGACTTTAACTTTTTTTTGGAAATGTATTTCTCGATTTTTTTTTTTTTTACTAGCAATTAATTTTACGGATTACACCAAAATTTTAATATATTTTGGTCAAATAAGTAAGTATTGTAAAAAATTAATCCGACCCCTAAGATTAAATTTCGCAGGAGAAAGCAGTGAATCTAGTATATAAAGTGACCCTTATGCCAGTTCATGGTACCGATGTATCGATGTATAAAATTTATTAGCGTTTTGTTGTTGAAGTGGAGCGTTGAAAGATTGTGTTAAATTATCTTAGACACAATCAGTAAATTAATAATAAATAATATATGGATCCTTACGAATGACATGTGCACATAACCTTTCACAAAAAACAGCATGTCAAGTTAATAAGTACAACCCTCGGAATATCATATATAATATATGTTCATCTTTTGAAAATTGAAGCAATTTTCATTCATGTACATGTATCTCAAACAATATTTATTATTGTCTGAACAATGTTTATGATTTAGCAAACGATATAATAAAAAACTAACGATCTATGTCTTACCTCCATTACCTCACATGGACGATGCGCTGTCGGATTGTTCTGAACTACATCAATAATTGTCCCGTATGACGCGTTGTTAAAAACTGTAATTTCTGGACATTCTCTAAATGAATTTTATTGAAAAAAATTGAAATCTATTCAAATAGTTTATAATGTATATTTTGAGATAAAGGAAAAAATTATAATGAAATTTTTCATACTCTTCTTCAGTTTTTGTTTTCCTCGGTCGTGCATTATGATAAATGGTTACTGCAATAGCAGTTAGGATAATGCATAGGACAAGTCCGCCAAAAATAATTCCAAATTTCATGCCGTCAAGATTATTCACTGAAATTTATATCAAAAACTTTATTGTAGGTATTTTCACAAATTCGTTGAAAAGTGAAATAAATGCTAAATGAAGTGTAAAACGAGTTCCTTATTGAAGATTTTATGTTCGATGTAATGAAAGATGATTTTGTTTTAATCTACCATATATACATGTAAACAATCAATTGTTGGTACATTTATATAATGCTGTAAAGTTGGATACCTATAGAATGGTAGATTGACGATTGAGGTTTGTCATCAGGAGGTACTGAAAACAAAAAAAATCTTTAAGTATTTTTAAACTGTATAAGCTTATCTTTTACTAGAAAGTTTGATAATTCGTGTAAGTCCACGACACCCCCACCATACACAAACACATACACGATTTAAGTTTCCATTATTTTACTTAAGTCAAGAAGATCTTTTAAATAAAATAACAAAGGTATTTGCCTCAGTATAAGAAGTATTACATGCAAATTATTTTTAAGAGTACAGTTTTGAGTTTCATCATTTTTGCTTTATTAGAACACTTAGATATGCAAGTATTCATTATGTTTAAAAAAAAAGAAGATATATATGTACAATGATATGAACCTACAAGGAAAGCATTTAGGATCATTCAATTAGGCATATCCACAATAACAAACACTTACAAACACAAGTATTGTTTTGACAAACAGATCCAGTTGGCTCAGAACACTGCTCATTTCGTTGGCAAGTTTCATTCAATTTCAAATTGCCTTGCAAACAAGAAAAATCGTTTATGATTTCTTTCATGATATAAAAATATTGTTTGCGAGAGTAAATGATTTCGAACACAGTTCAAGTATGAAATTAAAATATTTCTTTTCTTTTAAAATTCAAAGTTCGTATCTTTCAATGCACTAGCAACTGTGTACCTTTTAAACACATGTTTCCAAATCCTATATACCCATGTTTGCATACACAAACTCCGACCTGTCCTGTTAAGGAACATATCTTAGATGCATCTCTGCAATTCTTGGTCGATATGCACAAATCTTTTGTGAGGTGTACTAAAAAGGAATTTTGTGAATTAAAAAAATACTGTTATATAAAATGATTCCTTTTCATATTTGGCAAAATCCATATCATTAACAGAATAATATTAGTTACACAGTCAGTTAGTGACCTAATACGGATTCATACAGGGTGTGAAGTGGAAATCTGTATAGGGCGAGGCGAAGCCGAGTCCCAATACGGATTTCCATTTCACACCCTGTATGAATCCGCATTAGGTCACTAACTGACTGTGTAACGAATTTATTCCACTGAAGACCTTTTTCCATATAAAAAAATATTTGCGCATATTATGAAAATATTATTTTTTACAATCAACATAAAATATCGTTACGGTAACAAGAAATTGAACTAAACTACCTACGTTAATCGTTTCTTAGCCGCCATTTTTATTTACAATAACAGCGCTTCGAACGGAATCGCGTGCCCAATTTTCATATTACGCCTCGATGGAGATGTAATATGGAAACGGAGACGTTATACGGAAAATTTCAGGACGTCATGTGATTAGCTTTTATCCAATTAGTAATCGATAAAATTTGTCTGAAGCGGGATAATCTTTATTACTGGATTGATTACTAATATTTAATTATGGAGCATTTTAGCTTGGTTAAAATCTACATTAAAATGTGTCAAGAATTTTAATGTAATATTGATATATTTTTTTTTAAATTAGAATAGTTTGATGAAATTAAAATCTACTTTTTGTATATTAACAATATCGGTTCTCCGCTGAGTTAGGCGATATAAAAACGATTTCACTGAAAAGAGTTATTTGACACGTGACATCTTTAACTTTTAGACAATTACTAAACGTTCGACGATATTCAATGATGTCTTTGCATTGAAAAATTAAATGTGTTTTCTTTCAGGTAACATTTTTCTGAACACATTAGGTATCGGGAGTAACTTCCGCCTGTCCGGAGAATAACGTAATGATTAGCCATGTCTTAAAAAAACTTCTGCATTGACTCAATACGTATTGATACATTGTTTTAAAATTACAGAATAACGCAACAGCACACAATCATATCCCAAGTTTTTTTTTTCAAAATAGTAAGGATAATATCAACAGGTGTTTAAATCTCTAACTATAATGAATAAGAAATTTTGATGTTTTGAGATTTTCGAGTAGTTTTTGAGGAGTTTTGTCTGTCATTATAGTACGTCACTGTCTAATCGTGCCTTAAGCCGACTTTAAATGAGGTCTCTTTATCTAAAATTCAATTAGAAAGCATTTGGGATCATTCAATTAGGCATATCCACAATAACAAACACTTACAAACACAAGTATTGTTTTGACAAACAGATCCAGTTGGTTCAGAACACTGCTCATTTCGTTGGCAAGTTTCATTCAATTTCAAATTGCCTTGCAAACAAGAAAAATAGTTTTTAAATTCTGTCATGATATATAAGTATTGTTTGCGTGAGTAAATGATTTCGAAGACAGTTCAAGTAAAAAAAAAATATTCTTTTCTTTTAAAATTCAAAGTTCGTGTCTTTTAATAAAATAGCAAAAAACAGTGGGACGGACAACTTCGGAATGGACATTTTTCCGAACTTGCGCACCCTTTTCCTTTAAAGCTATCATCTTAGGGTTTTTTTTTAAATGGTGGGGTTTTTATAATCAAATTGATTTATGAAAAAAAAAATTCAACATTTTCTGCTAGTTTTTGAGATATTTGAGTTCAAAAAAAAAATCCCATGGGGAAACATGAACTTAAAAATACCCCACAAAATACCCCACAAAAACCCCATGGGGTTTATTTTTCACCCCATGGGGGAAAAAAACCCACGAAAATCAATGTAGGTTTTTTAAACCCATATGTTGCTTATATTGTCATATGGGGTTTTTTCTCCCACGTTTCTTTATCATGGGGTTTTAAATCCCATGTATTGATATATTTACTGTAAGATAATTCCTAAAAACTTGGGTTTTTTTCTTAGACTAATGGATCATTAGTATCTTCTCTGTTTCTCATCTTATAAAAATGGATAGTTATAACAAATATCTATTATTTTTCAAATTTTCAAGTATTCATTCTTCAAATTTTTGCTTATATAAAAGAAGATTTATATGAAAACAGGTTTCTAAGGCAGTTGCCTCCCATAATGAAACATTCATCATAAAACTCTTCACAGATTATTTGATCGATGACAATTAATCTGAATATTTAAAAAAAATGAAACAAGAAAATTTAATAACAACACAATATACATGTCAAGAGAAACCAATTCACAGTGTTCAAAGAGGGTCTCTTTCCTTAACTAATATGTTTATATGATGTCTAGTTTGTGGATTTTTTTTTAAATCTCCATTCCCCTTGCATTCACCACGAATAAGATTGGATTTATTTAATTCATGAGAAATATATCTACATATTTAATTAATGGAACTCCTTCAGTTATATATCACAAAGTACAACTATTAAAATCTTTTGATTCACCCAAATATGTAAAAATAAAATATTTATGCACTTGGATCCACCACTTATAAGTTTAGATCATGACCACACATGACATATAATCTTAATGTTTAAAATCAATCAGCCATAGTCATTAATATCCTTGATACACCATAAATATTTTTTTTAAAAAAATGGATATCCACTCCCCATGGATCCACCACTAATAAGTTAAGATCTTGATCACACATGACATATAAGATTAAAGTTTGAAATAAATTAGCCATAATCATTATTATCCTTTTACCCACCACAAATATTTTAAAATAATATCCGCTCCCCTTAGATCCACCACTTTTAAATTGAGATCATGTTCACACATGACATATAAGCTAAATGTTTGAAATAAATTAGCCATAATCATAAATAATTAATATCCTTTGATCATTCACAAATATTTAAAAAAGATAAATATCCACCCCCTTGGATCCACCACTTATGAGTTTTGATCTTGATCACACATGACATATAAGTTTAATGTTTGAAATCAATTAGCCGGAATCAGTAATGTCCTTTTATCCATCACAAATATTTAAAAATAATATCCACTTGCCTTGGATCATCCACTTTAAAATTAAGATCACGAGCTAAATGTTTGAAATAAATTAGACATGATCACAAATCATTAATATCCTTTGATCAATAACAAATAATTAAAAAATATAAATATCCACTCCCCTTGGATCCACCACTTATAAATTTAGATCTTGATCACACATGACATATAAGCTATATGTTTGAAATCAAATAACCATAATCATTATTATCCTTTGACCCATTACAAATATCTATCTACTCCCCTTACATCCACCACAACTCTCATGGCTATTAATATCCACTTGCCTTGGATCCACCACTTCTTAGTTAAGATCATGATCACACACAGAAATATTAGCTAAATGTTGAAATAAATTTGCAAAAATCATTAGTATTTTTTGATCCACCACAAGTATTTAAAAATTCAATATCAACTCCCCTTGGATCCACCACTCATAAATTTAGACTATGATAATACATGACTTATAAGCTAAATGTTTGAAATCAATTAGCCATAATCATAAAAAAAGATGAGAGAAATAACTCATGTCGATATGTCTAATAGGTAAATGTGAAAAGCAATAAACGAAGGAAAATATTACAACCTACAGTATTCCCTTAGATCTGCCATCATGTCTTTGGATATTGATCACCAGTCTGATTTATTCTTCTTTTTTTATCATTAGGTTAAGAATCTTTATTATTTTTATGAATGAATGAATATTATGAAAAATGAAATTAATTGCATCTCTATGTTACTCTGTCTGAATAAAAAAAGCTGAAATAACCACTTTAATATCAGCCAAAAAAGCAGGTACAATGAATATGATGAAATAAGACAACATATATACATTGTATACATGTACTATGCCTTTATGGTACCTACTTACTACTAGTTATTTTTTTCAAGTTTATTCCTGTCATCAACCAGCTCGACTGTTAAATCTACATTGGATAACGAATCAATTTAGGCTTTATATACATCATGTACATTATAATTATTAGTAATATATAATTGGAATTCATCAAAAATTCTTTGGTTTCTAATTAGAAAAAAAGAAGTTCTGAAATTAATAAAACTAAATTTTCATCCTACAAGGTGCAGTCAGGCAATATTGATCTCATTCTGACAATATCACTTTTCATTGAAATAGATCTACATGTATGTCAAACTTGATATTTCTTTTTCTTATGATACTTAAACTTTCTAACTATAAACTAAATTATTGTAAGAAGACGTTTATTTTTACAGGAAGCATCTATATGCATTATCATGTCAAGGTCAGTCAATCCCTTTTGATGAGTTCTTTGATTTTTGTCCCCCACCTTAGCGAATATGAGAGGACATTTAATCTTATTCATCTGTCATCTGTTCAATGGTTGGCTTATCAATGTCACAAAAACTTATAAACTTTGGTCATATCTTTTGAATGAGCTGAGATAGGGCTTTCAACATGTTCAAATTACACATGTATTACCTGTGCGAATTATTCCTTTCTTAATACAGATTACACTATCATGATTTTTTACCATGATATCTTGACCTTGAAGTATGACATACTTTTCATAAATATTAATTCTTCCTTATGACTTTGATTTAAAAGAGATAGGGTTTACATATGTCTGTGGCATATTTCTGAGCATGCTACAATGTATGATTTCTGACCCCTTGACCTTTACCTTCATGTTTGACCTTATTAGAAAAAAAAACATTGGAGCTACAGTAACTCTTCAATGACATATGATACCTGGCATTCTTATTTTACAAAATATGTTGTACATAAATTATAATAACATCTCACCATATAGACGCCAAAAGCAGGGAACCACAATTCTTTGAATAAATTTGCTTGTTATTTTTTTCCATTCAATCAATCAATGGGTTAAATGAAATTGAATTCTTGTATATAGAAAACATCTGTCATAATTATTAGCAAGATCCTATGACTTCAGTTCAGGTTTCATTTTGGGTTGTAAATGTACATAGTTACAGGAATTGCAATTTTCTCACCCTTCAGTATTTAAATACAAAAAAAAAAATATTAAAGATTCCATAATAAGGTATTTCCATGCATATCGTATGATTGGTACATGATAATTTTTGGTTCAAAGGAAAATAGAAATTTAATCTAGATTGCAGTCATAATCCACCCTTGTGAGTACCCCATAAAAGTACATTTAATTATTGAACTTATTCGCACAGACCTAATGTTATAGAATCCATTGGTGAACTTGAACTAACCTTTGTTTTCAAAGTGATAAAACAATTTCACAGTTTTTTAAGATGGAAAATAAATTTTCACACTAATGAAAATTGAAAGGGTAATGAAATCTTCTTGTTAAAAATTAAGTACCGAAAAATTAAGATGAAATAAAGGAGAAAATAAGCTGGTATTTAATAAAAGTACAGTAACAACTTCGCTTGGACAAGTATTAAAGTATTGAGGGATTGAGAAAAACGTATATAAGCATTAATTTAATATTTGTTTAAGTTGTTTACATGTAATTTTAACTTTTAAAAAATCGTCGTTATCGCGATTTTTTTAATAGGATTAATTTAATTATAAGATTTTGAAAGGGACAGACAAGGATTAGTATTTTACTATGAATTATACCAGACCTAATGTTATAGAATCCATAAATAAACTGAACTTGAACTTGATTAACCTTAAACAGGCACAATGTGACATACTCTACTGATACATGGGACACCCTGACAGATATTCCTCCTCCCTTGAGTGTTGAGTTAGACTATTTTTCACTAAGACAGAAAACTAAAAAAAGTTACATTAATTTTTTGACCATGTAAATTACCCTAATATTTACCTCATAGAGCTTGATTCCGTTTTACAAGAAATAACCCGCAAATTCATAGCATGCTAATACTTACATCACTGATATGTAAACAAAACTAATTCCTTCAGACACTGACTGACAGCAGAATTCCAATTGGACATTTTGTGATGTTAATGGAATAATTCACACACGCCAAATCAATCAGACTGATTTAAATACTTGCGTGAATTAATCCTTGTTAAAATAAAGTTCTTAATTCCATCATTAGGCCTATACATCCAGATGGTCTTCTCGATCCTTTTCCGCTCTTCTGTAGTGTGACTAAAATGGGTAGCGAAACCCGGGCCGGGCCGGGAATTTCAAAACTGAAAACCAGGTTTTTGACAATAACGGAATGAATACACATTCCTTCTTCATGAAATATACGGACATAGTTTATTATACTATAAGATTTGCCTTCGCTAAAAGTTTTGAATTAAAATGTTGTGTTTATCCATCATTATCGCCGATTGTCTTTTCAAGGTGACTAAAATAGGTAGCGAGCCCGGTTTACTCATTTTAGCGATTTACGATACACTTAATTTATACATTGTTGATAACCCATTCATTCATTCATTATTCATTTTATATTTTTTTCATTCATTGACTTTTCTAATCTTTATATTCATTCATTCATTCATTCATGTAAATTAATAAAATTTCATTCATTCATTCATTCATTCATTCATTTTTTTTATATTTATTTATTTATTTGATTATAAATGCATAATAAGAATATCAAAGTCTAAATCATTAAACAAAAGTTAAATTTTACGACCCACCCCTTCCCCATTAATCTATATTTTATAAACTTTATTTAATTTATTTATTATAATTATCTAACACATGATTAATCATTGTTTAATAACTTAAAGGCCGTTACAAGACTAAATTACATGCATTGAACCGTGGGAAGCGCTAATCCCTATACACAAACGGTTATAGCACATGATACTGTTCATCAAAAAATGCAATTCGACAATATTTCAATTGTTTGTTCACACCCATTTATGTCTCAAAAATAGTATACCCCTTACTCTTCTCGGTCTGTTGTAAAGAAAAAAAATTAATTGTATTTTTTATACGAGGAAAATATGGACTCTCCCTGGTCAATCACGGTCAAATAGTTACAGTTATTTGATTGTAAATGCATGATAAGAATATCAAAGTCTAAATCATTAAACAAAAGTTAAATTCTTACAATGCAACCCACCACCCCTCCCCCATTAATCTATATTTTATAAATTTTATTCTATATAAATAATATTTTATCCCATATAACAAATGCATGGAAATCGCCTATTTATGGTACTAGGTATGGTGGGTGTGGGGGGATATACACAGGGCACATGTATGCAATCATTGTTTAATAACTTCGGGCTTTAAGCGCGTAGAGCATGGTCGAACCACTCTGTACACACTAGATAGAAAATATATTGTAAGATTCACCCTCAGGGCTGTATTCCGAGGGGTACATTAAAACCCATCACACGTGTATATATACAAGGATTCGGTTCCACACCTAAGTAGTGACACCTGTCATTTCCTGTTTATATTGCATAATAATCGTCTAGTCCCATCTTAGAGCAGTCTACATGTACTTTCAAGAATGTTATATTTTCCGGTTTTAAAATAATGGTTCAACATTTCTACCTCAACCTAGGAGTAATACAAAAGATTGTACGGTTTTTTTAATTCAAAGTTTTTAATATTGTTCTTAATGGGATCTGATTTTGAAGGAATTTAATCATATTTCACATCTTTTTTTCTATTAGGTTTTCAAACTCTGGACATATAAAGTTATTTATTAAAATTGTCAGTTTGTTCAGTATTAAAAATGTAAGTTTGTTCAGAAGTAATACGCAACTAGTGATGGGACTGGATTATCTAGATCTGGGGTGTGTAGATATTGGTTTCTCGAAAGTTAGCAAAAGGGGGTGGGTAGGTTTAACTTCAGACTCTAGTTGCTCTATTATTATTATTCAAACATAATGTAAGATTATGAAAATAAATAAAATAAACAAGGTTGATAAAATTTCCGTGGAATCCAACTCGGATTAAAAATAAGAAACAAATTCACGTTCCGTTTGTTTTAAGACACCCCTGTGCAGAAATATGAATGGTTCCGTCCAAACCTAAAGCGTTTCGATGTCATCATGGTCAATATCTGGAAGTAAGGTCTTTTCAATTTGTAACATTTTCGAAAAAATTAAAGGCTATATTAATCAATAAATTAATGATTAATAAAATAATAGTTTTAATTCTTCCTTTCAAAATGTCCCATATCCTATCTACTAATCTAGTCTTCTTACTACTGAGGACAATATAAGCATTATACGATCCGCTTTACAGAGTTAGGTCCCTTTCTAAGATCGAAGATAAAGATTTAAAATACATATGGTCATTTCATTAACCTGAAATTATTTTCCCATCTAAACAATAAAAGCTAGTGTATTTTTCACTTAACAATAGTTTTGACAGTAACATTTTATTTTGAAAGTTTAATAAAGAAAAACGACAATTTATTGAATCTTGATTTAAATTCTTCATAAGTATCAAAAGCTGTCTCCGGAGAACACTTGGTATATAAACATTGTAAGAAACATTAAAGTGTGAAAGGCAACTACTCTTATTTTCATGTTACACTTCTGTCTACAGTCTCTCAACTGAAAGACAATAATCTAAATAGAAACAAAAAATGGTACATGAATTTCCACATTTACAATTAACTTCACACAACTGTATGACATGAACTGGTGCCTTACTATATATATTGCAAATAAACAAGAGTTCACAGTCAGGTTTGCTGCAAAACTGTAGTCAAGTTAATTAAGTAGAGAAAATGTAGAGGGATGCAGCCATCTTACACGTATTCAAGTGATTTTTACTACATATATATTTAAATCTTAAGAACTGCACAACCTTAACCATGTACATCAACACCAATTATAGTATTAACGGAAAGCTTAAACAATATTCCTTATGCATTTCATCGTTATTTGGTAAACCAAAAAAAAAAAAAAAAAAAATTCAACGGTCTGATTATTTCAGAATGCTTTATATTTAACATGCTATTCCAAATTTCCCCTCAAGTGTTGATATACAACTAACAGAATTTTTTTGATATTGTTTTATATCCTCTCTCTCTCTCTCTCTCTCTCTCTCTCTCTCTCTCTCTCTCTCTGTGCATGGTTTTTTATTCCACTTATCCTGTCAACAACTAAAATTGAAATTCTCTGGGGAAAAAAAATTATAAAAAAAACCTTACTGTGGGTGCAATAATTTTATACAGTCAAGAGAGAGAGAGAGAGAAAGAAAGAGAGAGAGAGAGGAAGCCATGTATTATTTAATGACCACTGAGTACTGGCATGCAATGTACCTAATTATTAAATTATGATGATTTTAATTGGAGTGATGAATCATGAAAAACAGTCTTAATTAAAACCCTTTGATTAGTGTTGTCATAAAAGGGATGAAGTGCAGATTGATTTTCAATTTATTAATTCTGAAAATCTGTATAAATTTGTAAAAGATCAATTAAATTGAAATCAGTGACTTATCCCTATTTCACACCTTTGAAAATATATTGGAGAATTTTGCCTGAAGGAATATTCTCACACCTTTCAGAGTTTCAGTCTATATGATGATATACCCGGTATATACATATATTCAAGAATTTATTTCCACACAGACTGATCATTACACGAGCCATTTTCTGTTTATTATTATATCCATTTGTGTATACATAGCTGGTTTCAGAGTAACTAGCTAATCTAAATTTTGTTTTTAAGTTTTCCTAGTAAAAAGCACATTTCAAAGTGTTCATTGATGAAAATACAAAATAAATAAATAAATAAAAAATAAAAAATTAATTTTTTTTTTTTTGTAATTTTACCAATTGATAATTATTGTGTTATTGCCATTGAAAACAGTCGTTGACATATTGATAAATTTCCAAATACTAATAAATGTCTCTGACGTAAGGCTTCATGGTTTGCTCATTCAAAATCGGTTGCAACTTATTTTCATAAATAAGAATTCATACATGTATTATTCAACTTCTTCATATATTTCTTGTTAAACAGATTAAAATGTACTGTATCTTCATGGAATACTTTTCCAACACTTCTTTTTAATTTTACCAAATTAATTTGTGAATGCCTACATAAAATATATGACCTTTTCTATTAAAATGTTCTTACTGGTGCAGATTATAACCACTTAAATCAGAGTTGAGACTTAAAATTATGAATTGTAAGAGGACTGAAATTTACATAGGGAGAATCCATCATCATGTTATACTCAGTCAATCGTACTAGTGTGTTCTCTTAACTGGCCATTCAACTTTCTTATTTTTCAATGAAATTTGGCAAGTATGGTTTTATTTTTCTTGTAAAAGTATGGTCTTTCTTAATCTAAAATGATAAATTGTAAAACTAAAAGAGAACATAAATTTATATAGGGAGAATCCATCATCATGTTTTACACAGTCAATTGTACTAGTCTGTTCTCTTAACTGGCCATAACTTTTTCCTATTTCAATGAAATTTGGCAAGTATGGTTTTATTTTTCTTGTAAAAGTATGATCTTTCTTAATCTAAAATGATATATTGTAAAACTAAAAGAGAACATCAATTTATATAGGAAGAATCCATCATCATGTTATACACAGAGAACATCAATGGCATAAAACATTTTTACAGAAATTTACTCCATCATCATGTCATATTCAGTCAATCGTACTAGTGTGTTCTCTTAACTGGCCAGAACTTTTTCATATTTCAATGAAATTTGGCAAGTATGGTTTTATTTTTCTTGTAAAAGTATGATCTTTCTTAATCTAAAATGATAAATTGTAAAACTAAAAGAGAACATCAATTTACATAGGAAGAATCCATCATCATGTTATACACATGCAGTCAATCATACTAGTGTGTTAAATTCTGTTAACTGGCCATAACTTTTTCATATTTCAATGAAATTTGGCAAGTATGGTTTTATTTTTCTTGCAATGGCATAAACTTTCTAGATCTTACATGATAATTTGTAAAAGAACTGAAATTTACATGGGGAGAATCCATCATCATGACATATTCAGTCAATCGTACAGGTGTGTTCTCTAAACTGGCCATTTAACTTTCTTATTTTTCAATGAAATTTGGCAAGTATGGTTTTATTTTTCTTGCAATGGCATAATCTTTCTAAATCTTACATGATGAATTGTAAGAAAACTGAAATGTACATGGGGAGAATCCATCACCAGGTTATATTCAGTCGATCGTACCAGTGTGTTGACTCTTAAATGGTCATAAGTTTTTCCTTTTCAATGAAATTTAGCATTAGTATTGTTTTATTTTTCTTGTAAAAGCATGAACTTTCTAAATCAAAAATTATAAATTGCAAAATAAGGACTGAAAATTTCCTAGTAAGATTATCCTCAAACAGTCATATATACTGGTGAGTTCTCATAAAGGCAGTTTATAGTATGATATAATATTTTTTTTAATGGATAGGGGTGTTTTTAAACAAAAATAATTCAATATTTTAATACTTGAGAAGCCTTTTTACTACTTATTTTAAAAATATCAAAATCCCTAACACAGGTAAAGTTTGACACCTAGGGTATTCCACTGTGTATCCATTCAGGTAGACTGCTAGCTCCAAGGTATTCACACCTGTATAAAATAAGCTCCTCCCTCACCTTGAATAAAAATACTACCTGGTAAAAATTCTCTGTCTTTAGATGACCATATATTTTTTTTTTTATACTTTTCAATGATATTTAGCCAATTTGGAATAAATTTCTTGTATTTAGTAATTCTAACTTTATCAAAGTATTTGTTTATATATATATATTGAAATATTTAAGGAAATTACCACAATTTTAAAATCTGTACTTTGTCATGATTAATGTATTGATCATTCAAACATATAATCAGGTAATAATTGGTCCTATTTGCATGTTATATGCAATATAACACTTTTATAGCTTATTTCAAAGGAATTAATATATTTAAATCATAAAAAAGAGATGAAAGAAGACGAACTGGTTTTTTAAATTACTTTAAAGAAAGCATTTTTCTGGTTTAGGATTGAGAAGCTACTACATTTACAGATTATTTAGAATGGAATATAATGGGATTTATTCCCAAATCAGGGCCAGTGGACATAAACATCTATAAGTATTATATACTTACCTTATGTCAATATAGCGGAAAAACAAATTCCGGATAAATTTAACAGTTTAGTCTTTGAATTTTACGCTATTTGTCAGAGTCACCCATATGTTTCTCAGAGTACGACTTATACATAGGGAAAGAAAAAGATGTGGGTGACAATGGTGCCAAACTGAGGAATTATCAAGGAAAGAAGTATCACAAGTTCTGATTTGATTTGGTCTCTTTCAATCAATTTCAAAAACATTCTTTGAATAGTAGAAAAGTTTTTGTCTTTGTTTGAATCAAGTCCATTATGCTACAAACAGCAGAGCTCAAACTAAACTACATGTAAGTAGAACAAGTGTATCATTACTATGTGATTCACGATCAACAGGTTACAGGACTGAGGAGTCGGCAGTTTTATCAGTAAAATAGTGAAAACAATAACCTGTGAGCTACGCTAGCGTAAACAAAGTCACGTTATTTTTTACATTGTTTTTCTGATAAAATTGCCTGTACTGCCTCCAGTGTCTTTTTTATATTTAACTCTCTCCCACTTGGAATATTAGATAAACTTTCAAACTTTTAATCCGTATTTGTTTACTTTTTCACTTACGGGTCAGTCAAAAAAAATATAATTTATTTCCCTTCTTATCATGCTTATGCCATGTCTAATTTACATATGCAGTGATAAAAGGTATTATAATATACTATATCAATGAATTTGAAAAAAAAATTAATTAATTAAATTGTTACAAAGTTGATAAAAAATGTACACAACTCCAAACAATATTTATTTTATAATTCTTACTTGATAATTTACCATGATTACAAGCATTAAGAGAAATAATGTGGGTTTTTTTACCCCACATAAAAAATTATGGGATAATAAACCCCACATTTTATTTTTAGTGAGACGTGGGTTAAAAAACCCCACGAAAAATAATATGGGTTATTTAACCCCATGGGGTGAAAAATAAACCCCATGGGGTTTTTGTGGGGTTTTTTGTGGGGTATTTTTAAGTTCATGTTTCCCCATGGGATTTTTTTTTTTGAACTCAAATATCTCAAAAAGTAGCAGAAAATGTTGAATTTTTTTTTTCATAAATCAATTTGATTATAAAAACCCCACCATTTAAAAAAAACCTAAGATGTTAGCTTTAAAGGAAAAGGGTGCGCAAGTTCGGAAAAATGTCCATTCCGAAGTTGTCCGAGGTCTCTATATCTTAAATTCAATTAGAAAGCATTTGGGATCATTCAATTAGGCATATCCACAATAACAAACACTTACAAACACAAGTGTTGTTTTGACAAACAGATCCAGTTGGCTCAGAACACTGTTCATTTCGTTGGCATGTTTCATTCAATTTTAAATTGCCTTTCAAACAAGAAAAATAGTTTATAAATCCTCTCATGATATATAAGTATTGTTTGCGTGAGTAAATGATTTCGAACACAGTTCAAGTAAAAAATTAAATATTTCTTTTCTTTTAAATTTCAAAGTTCGTGTCTTTTAATAAACTAGCAATTGTATACCTTTTAAACACTTGTTTCTAAATCCTATATACCCATCTTTGCATACACAAACTCCGACCTGTCCTCTTAACGAACATATCTTAGATGCATCTCTGCAATCCCTGGTCCATATGCACAAATCATTTGTGAGGTGTACTAAAAAGGAATTTTGTAAATAAAAAAAATAATGTAATATAAAATGACTCCTTTTCATTTGGAAAAATCCATATCATTAACAGAATAGTCTTTATTACAGGATTGATAACTTGTTTTTAATTATTGAGCATTGCAGCTTTGTTGAAATCTATTATAAAATATTTCAAGAATGTAAATGTAATATTGAGATTTTTTAAAATCAGAATTAGTTTGATGAAATTAAAATCTACTTTTTTGGATATTAACAATATCGATTTTTCGATGAGTTAGGCTGTATAAAAACGATTTCACTGACAAGATTTATTTATCACGTGACATGTTTATCTTTAGACAATTATTAAACGTTCGACGATATTCAATGATGTCTTTGCATTGAAAAATGATATGTGTTTTCTTTCAGGTAAAATTGTTCTGAACACAATAGGTATTGGGAGTAATTTCCGCCTGTCTGGGAAAAAACGTAGTAATTAGCCATGTCTTGAATAAACTTCTGCATTGACTCAATACGCATTGATATATTGTTTTAAAATTACAGAATAACGCAACAGCACACATTCATATCCCAGGACTTTTCAAAATAGTAAGGATAATATCAATAGGTGTTTAAATATCTAGCTGTAATGAATAAGAAATTTTGAATTTTTAGGATTTTCGAGGAGTTTTTGAGGAGCTTTGTCTGTCATTACAGTATGTTACTGTCTAAGCGTTCCTAAAGGCGACTTTAATGAGGTCTCTGCATATTAAAGCTGACACGAATTCTTAAAAACGTAACATTTTCATATAGGTACAACTTGTTTCATACCAACTATAGCCGTATTCCGCCATATTTCTTTGGAGTTTGTTCTCTCTTCCTATATGCTTTTTCTAATAATCATTAATTATTTATATCTAGAAATTTGATTAACATTAAATTCTATTTTGATTATCATTGTACCACTGAATAAAACTCGTTTATTATACCACTCGCAACAAGTTACGTGAGGTATAATGTTTTGACCCGTCAGTCAGTCATTTTTTTTTTGGTCAGCGCAACTCCTCATAAACCACTGCACAGAGTCTTGTTGAACTTTGCAGATATTTATAGGAGATAGTGTGTGTGTATATTTGCACATCACCAGGAAATTCCGAATTCTTTATTTTTTCGGGAATTTTCGCACTTTTACATTTAGTTTTTGGCCATATCTTTAATATAGAGATGAGCAGATTGTCAGCACAATCCTCATAAACCGCTTCACACAATTTCGTCAAACTTTGCAGATATTTAGGACACAATGTGCATAGATGTGCATATTACAAGGAAATTACGACTTCTTTATTTTTTTCTGGGAATTTCAGCACTTCGACTTGCGGGGTAGAGTGGGGTATGTGAACTTGCTCACTTTTTCTTTCATTGTGCATAAAATTTTGAATAACTTTAAATCAAATTATATTAGGTTTAATAAAGCCAATAAACAGTATTCATTTGATAATAATTGATCATAACGAAATCTAATCTGTTTCAGACGTTTTTCTTAAATTATTCTAAGAGAGTGTTATGCATGTTTTATTACAGCCCCCCTTCCTATCATAGGAAAATATCATAGGAAATTTGTGATATCTTTGTTATGAATTTGATGAAGTAAACCATGTCATCATCAATTTTATTTACAACATTTACAGACAAGAGTTTTGTTTATTTTTGAAAAAAAATACTTGCATTTTTTTTCAATCAACCCCACTGAGCTTTCAACCTTTGATATTTTCCCTGATCAAATAAAGTGATCGGCATGGGCCACGTGTGTCCAATCATCTTTCACTGTTGAGTTAGCAATGGATAACATGACTTCTGAGATGCATTTTTCATTAAAAGTAAAATAGTATGATTCTTTTGGCATGTGTACATCCATGTAACGATAGCATTATTCAGGTAAATGAATTTATCACTGCATTTGACGCGTTTTCTCAACCTGTATGGATTTTTGCTGTACATGAGTGTATTCCGTGTTAGTGTATTTTCTATATTGCAGCAAATGCATTCAAAAATAATTTAATTCTCGGTATAGTTCTATTTTTTGTGGAATTTTTACTTTGCAAACATGTATTTGGTCAGTTTCTTGACTTCTAAAACCTATGCTATCGGAGATGTATACATGTAGACAGCCAGGCTAGAAAATCACTCAAGTGAAACAGTTGTACAAGGCTATATATATAAGGTACACGTGACCAAACATTTCAATTAAATATGGCGGAATCGAAGAAATATGGCGGAAAAGGCGTACAGGAATGTAGTAAGTCGTACAAAGATGAAAAATGATTGCTTTTTAAGGGTTCATGTAAGCTTTTAATTCAATTAAAAAACATTTGGTATTATTCAAATAGGCATATCCACAATAACAAACACTTCATTCCGTATAATTTAATTTCAATGTAAGCAATCATTCAATTTTTCCTTTTTTTTCTTTGAAAAAGGCTTCAAATATAACTCATTTTAAAAGTTACCGTCAAGCGGAGAAATACGTTTTTGACGTAAGTCATTGTGACGTAGGCAAGTTATGTTACACAAAATGAATAAAACCGTTTAATCAATCAAATGACGTGCTAAAACTGAAACTAAATTATAATAGCTTATTACTCGGTCGGGTGGATCACAATTGGTTACAAAATTTGTAATCGGTTCGTGGGAAAAATAAAATTGTATACAATGTTCTTTAAATTGAAATTTAAAACAGAAATCGCTGCACATGTGGTTTGAAATTTAGCGTTTTATAAAACTAATCTGGAGATAATTGTTGTCCGGGTTGAGACCATGGGGTAATTGGTCAGTTTGCGTACCGTTAATTATTCTGCAAACACCTTTCCACTGCACAGACCGTCTGGTATATCTTAAATGATGATCATTTAATGCGAGCACTGTGAAATGGTATTTGTCCTATCTATTTCTCTGTTTAATTAACTAAAATATTAGACAAACATTGTAAATAAAGGGTTACAGTTCAGACTTGGTTTAGATTATTGGGATAATTTAACCTTGCAGGAAATGTGCTTTTAAATTAATTGGATTGAGAATTTTCATAGGTGTGTTTTCTAATTAAAATTGTTTTTAAACCGAAACAAAAATATAGTTTTCTGATACAAATCAAGACAAACGAAATGTTTTCAACTTCTGTTGCATGTACCTTTTTAAGTTTTGCTGTGTACATACGGAAAGAGCTACATGTTCTTTGAAAATGTGTACATGTATTTTGATGATACGATTAACAGATTAATCGGCTGAACGTCTAGTGGTTAATCAACTATCAATTCTGCATTCGATTACCATCCCTAAAATATATTTAAGGGAACATACGTGGAAAACACTCCGAATCACTCAGTTGGACATATCCTGGCCCACAGACACAAGTACCGTTCTTACAAACGGAACCAGATGTCACAAAACACTGCTCATTTCGCTTGCATTGGTATCCCAGTTTCAAATTTCCTACAAAAATATAATACTTAACTCATGTTGTTTTGTAAGGATTGCTATTCCTTATGAAAAAACTTTATAGCTTATTTAAAGCTTTAAGTAATAATTCAATAATCTGGAAAGATAGGCGCGTCTGATGAACATTTACCTTTTAAACAATCGGTTCCAAATCCTATATATTCAGGTTTACATATACAAATACCATATTCTTGTGCCCCAGATCGGAAACAGGTCTTAAGATACATCAGTACATTCCTTCGTTGTTGTACACAAGTCTTCTGAGAGATCTTAACCAAAAAGAGAAAGAAATATCTCAAATTCATGCAATTTACCCATTCTAAAACACTCATATGGGCTGTTCATTCTTTGAACAATTTCTAAAACGAGGTAAGTTGATGAAAAATAAGTTGATTAGACAAGGATGTCGACAGTTGAATGCTGATTAAGATCATAATTCCGTAAATTAAGTGGTCAATACGGTGACCTTGTCAGCAAATAGAATTTATGAGAAACCAGGTACTGCTTGATGTTTTTAAACTTATTGTTGGGCCATTTTTAGCACGGTGAATTGTCGGCGGATTTTTTCAATTTTTCCGACCAGAAGTGGGGGCGAACGGCAGTAAGGCTGGTTACCGGGTGATGCTCGCTGACCTTCAAAGTGTCTGTAAACTTTGATTTCTAGGAGGTTAGTGTTTGTTCTGCTCGAAAATTTGCACTGTTTAATGAACGTTTGAGCTTAAATACAAATAATTTGGGTATCTCAATGTAACGTATTCGTCTTGTTTTTGTTCTTAACTGGTAGGCATCCGTCACGCACGTTATAATAATATGTTCATTTTGATAATAAAACGTCAAAATCCAAAGTGTAATGCACAAAGATACATGTTAAAAACACATTCAAATTTCATAGTTTCGCGTTATTCTCGGTGAAAAGTGCTACTGGCGTAAGGTGCTACGTGCTTCCGATGATACTGGAGCAAATTGGTTTTAGGTGTCCGGTGTTCAGGTGCTAGGTGCCACTGATACGATCTAATTTCTTCTAAGTGACATCTTCACTGGACTGGTGCTTACCTTACTCGGTGTAAGTTGCTAGGTTCTTCTAAAATATACTTGACCTAAAATGTGAACATAAATTCTCCAAAAAAACTCCATGTTTGGTGCAAGTGCATCGACTTTCTAAACAATTCCCTACATGCTCAAACTAAAATCAAGCACCCTAAATCTATAGCTTCTGTGTCATTGAAATGAAAAGTATGGCAGGCAAATTTATCATCACCTCATATATATTAAGCGAAAGATAAATTAATTAACTGTCGTATTTCAATCAAACGGTTCAACTTCACACTGAATTGTAAGAATTGATTCAGTTTCACTTGCCAATTTAGATTAAACAAAATGAGCATTCAAAGTGGGAATAATTTACAAACTTTTAATAAAAACTGTGTCTTGCAGGATCAGAACCCCAGCTGCACCGACTGATAAAACAATCTTTGAATTTAAGTATTAAATAAATCAAAGTTTCTAAATTTTCAATATTACTTCAATTCAAACTCGATAAATATTCTTATTGGACTAAAACGTATTACTAAACTACTTCAAAAGAGCTTTTTTTACTTGCTTACGTATATAAAATACCTCAGGTCAGGTGCAAGGTGCTGTGCAAGACGAAACCTTAATAGGAATTCTGACAAACGCACTTTCAGAATACATTGCTGCAATGATGCATCGTCGACGTCATATGTCTTTCGTAAAACTTCAAAGACTTTTTTAAATATATGTACTTGAATGCTTCATTTACTTTTAAAACCTCTTTAAAATTCATTAATCGATTTATAATTTTTATAGCCCAGACGTCTTATCTATAACGTTTTGTACAGACAATGCACAGGAACATGGTTTACCATGTCGGCATATATCGAACTTATCCCAAGTTCTCTTTTTTCTACCATACTGGTTCTACAATCTTCTGATTTTGTAAAAGTCATTTCCATCGAGCATCCAATAAAATAATGGTTATAATTTACAAAGGACTGATTCTCTTAAGTTAACTTGCGAATAATTTTTTTGTGGGGGAAGGCTAAACTTTTATGAAACAATATTTAATTTCACATGTCATTGAACTTAACCTTGAGAAAAAAAAACATATTTTGAAATGATGCTCGTATATTTATAGTACCACCGAATCCGTTTCTTATTCGGAACTGGTGAAATAATTGTATTTGCAAATGTCTTTGAACTGTAAAGTTAAATGCATTTTGCTTTCTGACAAAACATTCATGAACATGATAAGTATTAGGAGCAACTTCCTTATGTCCGAAAAAATGTAAAATTTAGCCGTACTTGAATAAACTACAACATTGACTGGATAAGCATTGAAATATTTTTATTAAATTACAGAATAACCAACAACACACAACCATATCCCAGCACGTTTCAAAAAAGTAAGTTTAAAAGGGCCTAATGTAGTTTACAATATTTTGTACAGTGTACATCATCGTTAATTGAAGCGTATTTACTGAGTCTCTAAAGCAACCTTTTTCGCTTGATTAATGAAATAAAGCAAAATTAGGAAATAAGAAGTTACAATTTTATATAACTGATTCTTTTAACTGATTTGGCAATTTATAGGTAGGTTGACGTTGTTACTGTGTGTTTGGACGTTAAGATAAACTAAACTCTTCATGAAAGGGGTAATAATAATGTTATTAAAGAAAAAGTAATAAACATACACTCTTGAAATTTAAAATCAAAAATTTTGAGAATCTTTTCACTTTCGTACAATTTTTTCACACAAATCATATGTGTCTCTCATATTTTGTAATACTGTATAAAAATAGAAAAATTCGTTATTTTTTTTTATATTTTGAGATGCCCCCTCTGGTGACAAGACGGTAGAATTTTATGTTTCTTATATATAATGTACAACACAGTATTACTCATCAAGTATAATAGTTTGAACAAAAAGTCTATTGTAGTATTTGTATTATTTGATTTAAAGTGATAAAAATCGGCATTTTCCAATAAAATCCTATAGTTAATATACCTGTATTTTGAGATGGTCCCCTAAAATACCTGGACGGTAGATCCCCCCCCCCCCTAAACTTGACATGTGTGTGTGTGTGTGTGTGTGTGTGTGTGTGTGTGTGTGTGTGTGTACACTGAAGGTAATGTAAGTTATATATGGTATAAAATAAAGAGTTTCCTTATTGTAGTTTTCACACAATAAAACCCGAGTCAGCCCCCCTCAGATCTTTATTTATAATGAATAAGATATTTTTAATATTTGAGATTTTTGAGGAGCTTAACTTGCCCTTCATTATGAAAATTTAACCGTAAATGCATGTCTTTCGGTGGCTTTTTATGAGGTCTCAACATTTCAAACTCAATCAGGACTTCACATTATCGGTTAGAATACCTCACAGAATAGAATAGAATGATATACATGTAAATATATTAGGGATGGCAACTTGTAACCGCTTAAACTTATTACCTGGTCGGAAAGATCGCAATCAGTTAGAAATTTGTAATCGGTTAGTCGGAAAAATAAAATTGTATACACAGTTCTTTAAATTGAAATTAAAAATAGAAATCGCTGCAAATTTGGTTGGAAATTTAGCGTTTAAAAAACTAATCTGGAGATTATTGCTGTTCGGGTTGAGACCATGGGGTAATTTGTCAGTTTGAGTACCGTTAATTATTGGCAAAAACCTTTCCGCTGCACATACTGTCTGGTATATCTTAAATAATGATATTTAATGAGAGCACTGTGAAATGGTATGTCCTATGTCATTCTCTAATCTAATTGAAATATTAGAAAAACATTGTGAATAAAGGGTTACAGTTTAGACTTGGTTTAGATTATTGGGCTAAAAATAATTAGATTGAGAATTTTTAAAGATGTGTTTTCTAAATTGTTGTTGAACTGAAACAAAAAATGTAATTTACTGATACAAATCAAGACAAACAAAATGTATTTAACTTCCTTTTTAAGTTTTTCTGTGTACATACGGAAAGATCTACAAGTTCTTTGAAAATGTATATTTTGATGATACCATGAACCGGTTGATCGGTCGGAACGACTAGAGTTAACCGATTATCAATTCTGCATTCGATTGCCAACACTAAAATATATTTAAGAGAACATACGTGGAAAACACTCCGAATCACTCAGTTGGCCATATCCTGGCCCACAGACACAAGTATCATTCTTAATAAACGGAACCAGATGTCACGGAACGCTGCTCATTTCGCTTGCATTGGTATCCCAGTTTCAAATTTTCTACAAAAATATAATACTAAACTCATGTTGTTATGTAAAGATTGCTATTCCTTATAAAAAACTTAAACGCATATTTAAAACTTTAAGTAATATTTCAATAATTCCAGTAAGATAAGCGCGTCTGATGAACATTTACCTTTTAAAAATTCAGTTCCAAATCCTTTATATTCAGGTTTACAGACACATACTCCATATTGTTCTGTCCAAGATCGAAAACACGTCTTAGATATATCAGTACATTCCTTCGTTGATGTAAACAAATCTTCTGAGAAATCTTTACCAAAAAGAAAGAGAAAGGTAATATTTCAAATTGATACAGTTTACTCATTTTAAACCACCCATATGGGCTGTTCTTTGTATAAACAATTTCTAAAACGAGGCAACTTTATGACAAATAAGTTGATAAGACAAGGATTTCGACAGTTGAATGCTGATTATAATCATCATTCTGTAAGATAAGTGATCAATACGGTGACCTTGTCAGCAAATCAGAATTTATGAGAAACCAGGTACTGCCCGATGTTTTTATGCTTATTGTTGGACCTTTGTTTAAATTTGCACGCTGAATTATCGTGGATTTTTTTTAATGTTTTCCGACCATGATAGGGGACGGAGGGCAGTCTGGCTGGTTGCCGGGTGATGGTCGCAGATTTCTCCGTAGCGTATGGAAACTTTCAGTTTTAGAAGGTCAGTGTTTGGTCTGTTCAAAAATTTGCATTGTTCAATGAACGTTTGAGCTTAAATATTAATAATCTGGGTGTCTCCATGTAACGTATTCGTCTTGTTCTTGTACTTAACTAGTAGGCATCCATGACGTACGTTATAATAATGGGTTCATTTTTTTTAATAAAACGTCCAAATCCACAGTGTAATATACAATAATAATAAACACATTCAAATGTCATAGTTCAAATGTCGTTAGAATGGTGCGCGTTATACTCTGTGAATGGTGCTACTGACTCAAGGTGCTAGATACTGGAGCAAACTGGTTTTAGGTGTCCGGTGTTCAGGTGCTAGGTGCCACTGATACATTCTAATTTCTTCTAAATGACATCTTCACTGGACTGGTGCTATCCTTACTCGTCGTTATGTGCCACAATGCAGGTTTGTGCTACTATATACTTTATCTAATCTCTGAACATAAATTCTCCAAAAAAACCTGTGTATGGT